>NC_069499.1:1056031324-1056081324 GCF_027579735.1 Bombina bombina | reverse complement strand
TTAGGTTTACAAAAAGCTTTAGAGTCTAGTTTATGACTCACTTAGGAGATATCCCCCTTTTCTGATCCCCTTTTACAAGGGGAGAGAGAGTGGGAAATAATTTAATAGTATTTTTTTTAGTTTGGATTTGTGACGGATGTACATGACATTTATAACTAATGTGCCGTTGGCAATATTATACTCTAATGCCAATGTGCGTGCAGAACAACTCCAAAGTTGTTCATTTTCATTATTTTATTATTTGTCTCAGATTTAATCTCAATGCTGGAAGATATGAGTGAGATATCAACTAAAAGGAAAGATAACAATGAGGTTCACAGTTTCATCGAAAGGTTAATATTCATAGCACTAATTCAAAGAAGGTTATTGTATAGACAAAGTCAGAGTAAACCCCAGAACAATCAGCAAACAATACATCAATTACGGAAGAGACTTAAAAGGATTGTATGGTACTTTAAAGCATTTACTGTATGTTTATTTATGCTGCAGAATTATAAGACAGGGGAATTGAGAATACTTCAAAGGTTACACGGCATGAGGACGACGACCCGACCTTCCATATATAAATCAGATGGCAGAGTCTAGAACACACAAAAAGGTTCACCACCCAATCACAATTCTCACACAAAATGTAAAAGGGTTCCTATCACCACACAAAAGATCCATGGCACTGCATGACCTATATAAAAAAGGAGCATCAATAGTGTTATTGCAAGAAACGCATTTGAAAGCTTATCATGAACCTTCGATTTCTAAATACTACTTCCCCTTACAATATTTTAGCTCCAACACAAGTGAACACAACGGGGTGGCAATACTGAAAAAGGAAAAGGAAAAACATACCATTTACACTGTTTTCCAAAAAATTTACACAGAAGGTAAACTACTAATAATAATGGGCCTACTATATGGAAAACCAATAACAATTGTAAATATATACTGTATGGACCTAATAGATAACATGTAAAGTTTCACCAATCCTGTACTAATAAAATATTAGAAGAAGCAAAAGGTCCAATATTCTTGGGAGGAGATTTCAATATCCCGCTGGAGCCTTCTTTGGATTGCTCTAGCGGGAGATCACACATCCCTAAATCACAAATTAAAGCAGTTTGGAAAACCTTGCACACACTACACCTGCACGACATATAGCGCCTGAATTACCCTAACCGCAGGGACTATACTTTCTTTTTTCATCCCTTTCAAAAGTACTCAAGATTAGACTATATCCTAACAGACAATAAAGGGCTCAATTTTGTTTCCTCATCAAGAATATCCCAGATCACTTGGTCTGATCATGATGCAGTTTTATGTACCCTGAACTGGCCAAACACACCACATTCTAATTATACTTGGAAACTAGATGATCTTATATTTACAGACTATATTATACACAAAAAAATAGAGGAGAACCTATGAGAGTTTTTCCAATACAACTTGGAATCAGAAACACTTCCTCTCATTAATTTGTCGGCACATAAATGTTACATTAGAGGTGAATGCATAAAACAAAAATCTCACATAAAACAACAACAAAGGTTAGAATATCAAAACTTACTGGCAAAACTAACAGCATTAGAAAAAACACATTAAAAAAATCCAACCAATCCACAAACGCTAGCAGAATTGACACAAGAAGAGAAAAGTTAAAAGAGTATCTAAATATACAAACTCATCGCAAAATATTACACACTAATTCAAAATTTTACGCTGAATCCAATAAAGGAGGGAAATTTCGAGCTTGGTCACTCAAGAAACAACAGCTCAAAACATTTGTGCATAGTATCAAAAATAAACAGGGGGAAATATTGAATTGAAGTGAACAAATAGCAGAAGAATTTAAACAATATTATAGCACACTATACAACTCTAAAAACCCAGAGACATACTTGAAACAAAGTAACATTATCTTACTAAACAAATATCTATCTGGATTAGAAGTTCCATCCCTGACCACTATAGAAAGACAAAATCTCGATTCACCTATTAACCTCAAGGAAGTTATAGATGCTATCACAAACCTATCACCAGGCAAATCACCAGGGCCAGATGGCTTCACTACAAAATACTATTCCCTTTTTAAACATATTCTTGCACCACATCTAGCATCAGCTTTTAATCACATATCCAAAGACAATGTCCTACCAAACGAGATGTTAGAGGCCCATATTACAGTGTTTCCTAAACCAGGCAAAACACCTAATACCCCCAAGAATTTTAGGCCCATATTGTTACTCGATATTGATCTAAAATTGTACACAAAAATTTTAGCAACACAGATCAATAATATTCTTCCCCAACTTATACACAAAGACCAATCTGGTTTTGTCCCAGGTAGGTAATCTAGAGACAATACCATAAATGCACTACACTTAATTATGTACAATTAAATTACTTTAATAATGCTAGCTTTTGATGCTGAGAAAGCATTTGACAGGGTGGACTGGTCCTTTATGGTGGCCACCCTGTCGAAATCTTATTATATCTTATTATTGAGGAGATATATAATTGAATTTATACATATATCAAATAATTACTGTGTAGAACATAATATTTCTGATTCTTGATGGAATTGGAAAACCCAAAATTTGAAGGGACATTAATTACTTTGAGATCCATTCTTTATTCATATTCGGAATTTCTCATTGTTCTAATCTAAACCACAGTTCCCCGACATCGCCGACACAAACTAAATCACTAAATAAAGCTATTAACCCCTAAACCGCCATACCCTGACATTGCCAACACTAACTAAATCACTAAATAAAGCTATTAACCCCTAAACCGCAGTTCCCCGGCATTGCAGACACTAACTAACCTATTAAACCCTAAACCGCAGTTCCCCAACACTAACTAAACCTATTAACCCCTAAACCACCATTCCCAAACATCGCCAACACTAGCTAAACCTATTAACCCCTAAAGCACAGTTCCCCGACAATAACTAAAACACTAACTAAACCTATTAACCCCTAAACTGCTATTCCCAAACATCATCAACACTAACTAAACCTATTAACCCCTAAACCGCTGGCCCTCACATCGCAACAACCTAAATTATACTATTAACCCCTAAACCTAACACCCCCTAACTTTAACATAATTAAATAGTCCTAAATTAAAGTTACAATTATTAACTAACTACCTATTTAAAAATAAATACAAACTTACCTGTGAAATAAAAATAAAACCTAAGCATAAACTAATAAAACCTAACATTACTAAAACGAAAAAAACCTAATATTACTAAAAAATAAAAAACTAAGATAACTAAAAAAATAAAACTACAATTACAACAAATAATAAACACTAAAATTACAAAAAATAAAAAAAACTACTATTACAAAAAATAACAAACAAAATTATCCAAAAATATAAAATTATTCCTATTCTAATACTCCGTTTTAATCCTTTAAAGGGACACTGAACCCAAATTTTTTCTTTGTGATTCAGATAGAGCATGGCATTTTAAGCAACTTTCTAATTTACTCCTATTATAAAATTTTCTTCATTCTCTTGGTATCTTTATTTGAAATGCAAGAATGTAAGTTTAGATGCCGGCCCATTTTTGGTGAACAATCTGGGTTGTTCTTGCTGATTGGTGGATAAATTCATCCACCAAGAAAAAAGTGCTGTCCAGAGGTCTGAACAAAAAAAAATCTTAGATGCCTTCTTTTTCAAATAAAGATAGCAAGAGAACGAAGAAAAATAGAAAATTGATAATAGGAGTAAATTAGAAAGTTGCTTAAAATGGCATGCACTATCTGAATCACAAAAGAAAAATTTTGGGTTCAGTGTCCCTTTAATCATTTGATTTAAACAGCCAATAGGATTTAAGCAGCTCTCATTATTTAAGCAGCTCTAATTCCTATTAGCTGATTTTAATTTTTCAGCCAATAGGAATTCAAAGGTACCCCAATATAAAAGGGGTACCTTGCATTGAATCTTCAGTGTGTAGCAGACGATCACAGGAAGAGTACCTCCACGTTGGACCTATGGACCTCCGCCTCTGCCCATTGACCGTTCTGCCTCTGCAGGGATGAAGAAGATGCCGGTCCCGTGATGGATGAAGATTGAGCCGCCAGGATGAAGATCTTTCACGGGACTTCAGCAACTGGGAGTACCGATTTTGGGGTTAGTGTTAGTTATTTTTTTTGGAGCCGGCATCTAAACTTACATTCTTGCATTTCAAATAAAGATACCAAGAGAATGAAGAAAATTTGATAATAGAAGTAAATTAGAAAGTTGCTTAAAATTGCATGCTCTATCTGAATCACGAAAGAAAAAATTTGGGTTCAGTGTCCCTTTAAGTTTTTTTTTATTTTGCAGTGGGTTTTTTAAAAAAAATGGGTATTAGAATAGGAATAATTTTTATTATTTTGTATAATTTTGTTTGTTATTTTTTTGTAATTGGATTTTTTTATTTTTGGGGTGTTTTTTTTTTAGGATTAGGCTTTTTTTTTTTTAATGGGCCGAAAAGAGCTGAATGCCCTTTTAAAGGCAATGCCCATACAAATGCCCTTTTGGGGGCAATGGGTAGATTAGGTTTATTTTTATTTTGGGGGTTTGGGGGTTGGGGATTTGTAATGTTAGGGGGTGTTTGTTTTTATTTTTTTGCAAAAGAGCTGTTAACTTTAGGGCAAAGCCCTACAAAAGGCCTTTTTAATGGCCCTTGGTAGTTTATTATAGATTAGTGTTTTTTCATTTTGTGGTGTTTTTTTTTAAATGGGGTATTAGAATAGGAATCATTGTTGTTTTTTTGGATAATTTCGTTATTTTTTGTAATGGTAAATTTTATTTTTTTGTAATTTTAGTGTTTATTATTTTTTGTAATTGTAGTTTTTTTTAGTAATCTAACGCCTAGATTTAGAGTTTTGCGGCCAAAGGGGTGCATTAGCTATGCGTTTCCCCCCCCCCCGGACCTTTTAAACAACGCTGGTATTTAGAGTTCACTGAAGGGCTGCGTTAGGCTCCAAAAAGGGAGCGTAAAGGGATATTTACCGCCACTTCAACTCTCAATACCAGCTTTGCTTACGGACGCGACCAGCTTCAAAAACGTGCTTGTGCACGATTCCCCCATAGGAAACAATGGGGCAGTTTGAGCTGAAAAAGAACCTAACCCCTTGCAAAAAAGCAGCGTTCAGCTCCTAACGCAGCCCCATTGTTTCTTATGGGGAAACACTTCCTAAGTCTGCACCTAACATCCTAACATGTACCCCGAGTCTAAACACCAATAACCTTACACTTATAAACCACTAATCTGCTGCCCCCGCTATCGCTGACCCCTGCATTATATTATTAACCCCTAATCTGCCGCTCGGTACACCGCCGCAACCTACATTATACCTATGTACCCCTAATCTGCTGCCCCTAACATCGCCGACACCTACATAATATTTATTAACCCCTAATCTGCCCCCCCAACGTCGCCGCTACCTACCTACACTTATTAACCCCTAATCTGCCGACCGGACCTCACCGCTACTCTAATAAATGTATTAACCCCTAAAGCTAAGTCTAATCCTAACCCCCCTAAGTTAAATATAATTTAAATCTAACTAAATAAAATAAATCTTATTAAATAAATTAATCCTATTTAAAACTAAATACTTACCTGTAAAATAAACCCTAATATAGCTACAATATAACGAATAATTATATTGTAGCTATTTTAGGATTTATATTTATTTTACAGGCAACTTTGTATTTATTTTAACCAGGTGCAATAGCTATTAAATAGGTAATAACTATTTAATAGCTACCTAGTTAAAATAATTACAAAATTACCTGTAAAATAAATCCTAACCTAAGTTACAATTAAACCTAACACTACACTATCAATAAATTAATTAAATAAATGACCTACAATTATCTACAATTAAATCAACTAAACTAAATTACAAAAAAACCAAACACTAAATTACAAAAACAAACACTAAATTACAAAAAATAAAAAAAGATTACAAGAATTTTAAACTAATTACACCTACTCTAAGCCCCCTAAAAAAATAACAAAGCCCCCCAAAATAAAAAAATGCCCTACCCTATTCTAAAATAAAAAGTTTACAGCTCTTTTACCTTACCAGCCCTTAAAAGGGCCTTTTGCGGGGCATGCCCCCAAGAATTCAGCTCTTTTGCATTTAAAAAAACATAAGAATACCCCCCCAACATTACAACCCACCACCCACATACCACTAATCTAACCCAAACCCCCCTTAAAAAACCTAACACTAAGCCCCTGAAGATCTCCCTACCTTGTCTTCACCACGCCGGGTATCACCGATCCGTCCAGAAGAGGGTCCAAAGTCTTCATCCTATCCCGCAAGAAGAGGTCCAGAAGAGGCTCCGAAGTCTTCATCCTATCCGGCAAGAAGAGGACATCCGGACCGGCAAACATCTTCATCCAAGCGGCATCTTCTATCTTCATCCATCCGACGAGGAGCGGCTCCATCTTCAAGACCTCCGGCGCGGAACATCCTCTTCTCCCGACGACTAGACGACGAATGAAGGTTCCCTAATCAGATTCAAGTTCAATCCGATTGGCTGATCCAATCAGATTGAGCTCGCATTCTATTGGCTGTTCCGATCAGCCAATAGAATGCGAGCTCAATCTGATTGGCTGATTCAATCAGCCAATCGGATTGAAATTGAATCTGATTGGCTGATTCAATCAGCCAATCAGATTTTTCCTACCTTAATTCCGATTGGCTGATAGAATCCTATCAGCCAATCGGAATTCGAGGGACGCCATCTTGGATGACGTCCCTTAAAGGAACCTTCATTCGTCTAGTCGTCGGAGAAGAGGATGTTCCGCGCCGGAGGTCTTGAAGATGGAGCCGCTCCTCGTCGGATGGATGAAGATAGAAGATGCCGCTTGGATGAAGATGTTTGCTGGTCCGGATGTCCTCTTCTTGCCGGATAGGATGAAGACTTCGGAGCCTCTTCTGGACCTCTTCTTGCCGGATAGGATGAAGACTTCGGACCCTCTTCTGGACGGATCGGTGATACCCGGCGTGGTGAAGACAAGGTAGGGAGATCTTCAGGGGCTTAGTGTTAGGTTTTTTAAGGGGGGTTTGGGTTAGATTAGGGGTATGTGGGTGGTGGGTTGTAATGTTGGGGGGGTATTGTATGTTTTTTTAAATGCAAAAGAGCTGAATTCTTTGGGGCATGCCCTTTTAAGGACTGGTAAGCTAAAAGAGCTGTAAACTTTTTATTTTAGAATAGGGTAGGGCATTTTTTTATTTTGGGGGGCTTTGTTATTTTTTTAGGGGGCTTAGAGTAGGTGTAATTAGTTTAAAATTCTTGTAATTTTTTTATTTTTTGTAATGTAGTGTTTTTTTTTTGTAATTTAGTGTTTTGTTTTTTTTGTAATTTAGTTTAGTTGATTTAATTGTAGATAATTGTAGGTAATTAATTTAATTAATTTATTGATAGTTTAGTGTTAGGTTTAATTGTAACTTAGGTTAGGATTTATTTTACAGGTAATTTTGTAATTATTTTAACTAGGTAGCTATTAAATAGTTATTAACTATTTAATAGCTATTGTACCTGGTTTAAATAAATACAAAGTTGCCTGTAAAATAAATATAAATCCTAAAATAGCTACAATATAATTATTCGTTATATTGTAGCTATATTAGGGTTTATTTTACAGGTAAGTATTTAGTTTTAAATAGGATTAATTTATTTAATAAGATTTATTTTATTTCGTTAGATTTAAATTATATTTAACTTAGGGGGTTGTTAGGGTTAGACTTAGCTTTAGGGGTTAATACATTTATTAGAGTAGCGGTGAGGTCCGGTCGGCAGATTAGGGGTTAATAAGTCTAGGTAGATAGCGGCGACGTTGGGGGGGGCAGATTAGGGGTTAATAAATATTATGTAGGTGTCGGCATTGTTAGGGGCAGCAGATTAGGGCTACATAGGGATAATGTAGGTTGCGGCGGTGTGCGGTCGGCAGATTAGGGGTTAAAAAATTTAATTATAGTGGCGGGGATGTGGGGGGACCTCGGTTTAGGGGTACATAGGTAGTTTATGGGTGTTAGTGTACTTTAGAGCACAGTAGTTAAGAGCTTTATGAACCGGCGTTAGCCCATAAAGCTCTTAACTCCTGACTTTTTTCTGCGGCTGGAGACTTGTCGGTAGAGGGTCTAATGCTCACTTCGGCCAAGACTCTAAATACCAGCGTTAGAAAGATCCCATTGAAAAGATAGGATACGCAATTGGCGTAGGGGGATCTGCCCTAACGCTGGTTTGGACGGCTAACACAGAACTCTAAATCTAGGTGATAGGTTTTTTTATTTTTAGAAATGTTAGTTTTTTATTTTTAGTAATGTAGGTTTTATTAGTGTAAGCTTAGGTTTTATTTTTATTTCACAGGTAAGTTTGTATTTATTTTAACTAGGTAGTTAGTAAAGAGTTATATTGTAGCTAGCTTAGGTTTTATTTTTATTTCCCAGGTAAGTTTGTATTTAATTTTTAAATAGGTAGTTAGTTAATAATTGTAACTTTAATTTAGGTCTATTTTAATTATGTTAAAGTTTGGGGGTATTAGGATTAGGGGTTATTAGTTTAATTTAGGTTGTTGCAATGTGGGGGCTGGCGGTTTAGGGGTTAATAGGTTTAGTTAGTGTTGGCGAAGTTTGGGAACGGCAGTTTAGGGGTCAATAGGCTTAGTTAGTGTTGGCGATGTTTGGGAATGATGGTTTAGGGGTTAATAGGTTTATTTAGTGTTTAAGTTAGTGTCGGCGATGCTGGGGAACTGCGGTTTAGGGGTTAATAGGTTTAGTTAGTGTTGGCAATGTTTGGGAATGGCGGTTTAGTGGTTAATAGGTTTAGTTAGTGTTGGTGATGTGGGGGGATGGCATTTTAGGGGTTTATAGCTTTATTTAGTGTCGGCGATGTGGGTGGCGGTTTTAGATTATTTTGTTTTGGCAATCACCGGCATATTAGTTGTGTTAAGTTAAATAGTTTTCTCAGATCCATTCTTTATTCATATGCCTTATTCTATTCTAAACTTCAGAATAGAATAATGCATATGAATAAAGAATGGATCTGAAAAAAAGAACAGATCCGAAAAAACCATTTAACTTAACATAACTAATTTTCCAAAACAATTTTTTTTTAAATTTAACTAAACTAATTTGCCAAAACAAAATTATTTATTTAACTAAATAAAACAAAAAATTTTTTTAGCGTTGCACATGTCTACAATGTACTGTGATTGTTTCCTCCTTTAATGTGTTTTCAGTTATCCATTTGACCTACTGGAGCATATAAATTGTTTACAGATAGCTTTGTTCCTATGATATTCTGTGTTGAAGAGATACCTAGGTAGGCATCGGGAGCATAAAATAGAGCTGCCATCTAGTGCTCTTGCAAATGAATAACATTCTTGCAAAACTGCTGCCATATATGCTCCAGAAATAGTACCTCCCTACTTTTCAACAAAAGATACCAAGATAACAAAGATAAATGATAATAGACATAAATTAGAACATTGTTTAAAATTGCATGCTCTATATGAATTATCAAAGAAAACTTTTGGGTTTACTATCACATTTTGGGTAATAGAAAAGCTATGGATACGAGAATGTTTGTTTAGAAATAACTCCCGCTCCCAGTGGGGATTGCACAGAGAGGTACTAAATGTTCATTTTGAAGAGGTGAAATGAGGAGGATTTTGTAGCAATCACCCATACACTGTATTATAACTATGCATTTGATATAACAGGTTATGAAAACACATTAAGGGAAGAACAATTTTACTGTAAACTTACCCTTTAATCTATTGAAAGACCAATGTCATAAATAAAAGGTCCATACTGCCCTTTAAGTTAGATTACAAGAAAAGGGACAAAATAAATAATGTAAGTGTATCAAATTTTTTTTTTTGCTACACATGAATAAACTTTTTATATTACACTCTCAAAGTGTTTATTTTTGTAAATTTGAATGTATATAAAAGACAAATTACCAACAATTTATTGATATAATTGGTTTAATCAGTGAAATGTGAGCTTTAATCAATTAAAGGCTAGATTAGGAGTGGAGTGCTATTTATCACTCCCGCTTGTGCATTAGCTGCACTAAAAGTAAGCTTTTTGCACGTGTTGGGTACAACGTGTAATACAAGTTGAAAGTAAAACATTTTCACTGGAGCGCCAACCCGAAAATGCACACAAAAAAAAATCATGAATATTGCAACCCCATTACTGCATGGCCCTTCAGCGCCAGTAAGACCTCCCTCCCCCTCTCACGCATGAACTGCATGATAATATCTCCCCCTGCACTGTCTTTCTTGGGAACCAAGTCCTATACGAACCGTGGAGGATAATACGGGGTTTGCTTCACACGCTTTAAGGAGGATTGTTTGCTGCACACATCTACAGATATTCCCTACTGGTCTGGTAATAAAGATGACTGCTGTAAAAAGATATATATAGGAATTTCAAATACTTAGAACATTCCCCCGTGTGAAGAACATTGGAATGTGAAATATTTGCAGTACATACACAGTTAAAAATTAAATATGAATATTGCATAAATATGATTTTACATGTTTTCAGCTACTTGACTGCAAAGGGCTACAATGCACTTATTTCTATTTCTATATGTATGTATGTGTATATATGTCTGAAAATACATATATACACATATAAATATATAAATTCATATGAACACACACACATATATATATATATATATATATATATATACATGTGTATGTATGTTTCTCTATGTTAAAGCCCTTTGTAGCTTTTTTTTTCTAACACCTGAGAACTCATATCTTTGAGCCATTATAATTTTTTGTTGCAATTTTTATTTTACTATTTTTTTTTATCAGACAGTGTTATGATGAGTGTAACTGTACTATTCAATGTGTTTTGTGCCACTTTTTAGTATTGTGTAACAGTTAACCAGAGCTCTGAAGTTGCGCTATCCCGAAGTGCGTTAAATTGAATTGCGTTTTCATTCAACTCATAAGACACAAAGAGCCGCGATGAACCCCTTATCGCTTGCGTGACTTTTTCTGCACCACTCGTAATCTAGTCCTAAATGAGATGAACATTAGAACCAGTTTTATATTTATAGATTATCACGTGAGCTAGACTGCTATTATTTGTGGGCAAGTCTCATCTTGTTAGCTTGGGAAACAAATGAGGTATGTTTGAAAAATCTATTCAGAGGGAAGTATAAATGACCAAGTAATTTGTTTAAGATTTATTGTCTATTCTTATAAAAGAACCAAATAATTATACCAGGGATTTTATTGCCTCTAATACTTTACGCAGCTAGAACAATAGAGGCTTAAAGGGACAGTAAACACCTCGTAAATACAAGACATTTTTGTTGTGTTGCTATAAAAGAACATATCAGCCAAGTCTTAACATAAAAAATAACATCCTGGCAAACCTCCCAGTAGCTGGCCAATTTAAGATCGCCACACAAAATGTTAAGGGTTTTCTAACTCCCCAGAAACGCTCCATTGCGTTTCATGATTTTTTCAAAAAACAAATAGACATTATAATGATACAGGAGACACACTTCAAAAGGTCTAACGAACCCACCCTTTCACATCTGTATTACGACCAACACTTCTTGAACTCAGGACCAACAAAACGTAACGGAGTGGAAATCTTCTTTAGAAGGAACTCCCCCTTTGCTCTCTTGGATAAATTCCAGGACCGCGAGGGTAGAATACTAATTTTGGTCGGCCTGTATTATGGTAGACCTCTAACGTTGGCCAACTTATATGCTCCTAACCGCCCAACGCCCTCTTTTTTCCGCACTGTAGTTAATAAGCTTTTAGACATCTCAAAAGGCCCTATACTACTAGGAGGCGACTTAAACTTCCCCATTAACCCAGCCATAGACACTTCGACAGGTAAATCATATATGCGATACACCCAAATAAAAGCTAACTGGCAGGCGCTCAGGACAATCCCTTTCTTTGATACATGGCGGATTACGCACCCCTCCACTAAAGATTTCACCTTTTTCTCTCACCCTCAACATTCCTCCTCTCGTATTGATTACATCTTCTGTGATCAGGGCACCCTCGCCACTCTAATTGACTCTAGGACACACCACACGCCGTGGTCTGATCATAGCATGGTCAGCTCCACTTTCTCCTGGCTCTCAAGACCACATCAGCAGCAGCACTGGAAGCTTAATGACCACATATTTACAGACCCATTAATCACTACTGATATCACAGAAAAGACTGTTGAATTCTTTACATTCAATGATCCAGACTGCACCTCGATTACAAACAATTGGGAAGCCTATAAATGTTTTATTAGAGGCGTGATCATGGGCCATACACACAAACTCCGCAAACAGAAAGCTGCACAGTACACACTCCTCATGACCAACTTTCAGAGAGGTGAGACAGCTCTGAAACAGAACCCCCGCTGTCCGCAAAGACTGGTACAGGCCCAACTAGCTAGGGAAGCCCTCAATCAGCACCTAATTAAGAACGCCCAATTACGAGCACTAACGTCCAACTCCAAATTCTATACGGAAAGCAACAAAGCAGGCCGTTTACTGGCCAGGTCCCTTAAAAAGAAGAGACATAAGGCCTTTATCACCAAGATTACAGACACTAACGGGACTTCCCATTCCAGCAATGCAGCAATAGTTAACCAATTCGAAACCTATTATTCCTCCCTATATAATCTCCCTACGGCGCATCCCGACTATAAACTTGACAGGATCAATGACTATCTCTCTCGAGTTCAGCTACCCACCCTTACAAAAGAGGAAGGGGAGTCACTCGACTCGCAATTCACCTCACAGGAGATTCTGGTGGCCATTAAGAATCTCCCCCAAGGTAAAGCCCCAGGCCCGGACGGGTTTACCCCCAAATTCTACCACCTATTTAAAACCCTACTGAGCCCCCACCTTCTCAAATTATTCAATTCCCTAGGTAAAGACAGCCCCCTTCCTCAATCCCTCTTGGAAGCTACGATAACAGTCATCCCCAAACCAGGAAAAGACACAGTAAAGGTTTCTAACTATCGCCCCATTTCCCTAATTAACACCGACATTAAACTATTCGCTAAACTAGTAGCCACCAGACTTAACAAAATTCTCCCCAGCCTCATCCACACGGATCAAGTTGGTTTCATTTACCAAAGAGAGGCCAAAGATAACACTATTAGGGTCCTCCAGACCATACATGCTGCAAATGCCACTAAAACCCCAGTAATTCTGCTCTCCACAGATGCGGAGAAAGCCTTTGACAGGGTGGACTGGGACTTCCTGTGGGCCACCCTGTTGAGGTTTGGATTTTCAGAAATGTTTATCTCCCGTATTAAAGCACTTTACAATGACCCAGTAGCTAGAATTAGCGCTAATGGCACCTTGTCACAAAAGATCCCCATTAAAAACGGCACGAGACAGGGGTGCCCCCTCTCTCCCTTATTGTTTGCCCTGACGGTAGAGGTTTTGGCCAATAAGATCAGAAGTAACGACCAGATTAGGGGTATGACCTTGAACCTCTCCCAGCAAAAATGCCTTTTATATGCAGATGACATCATATTCTCAGTATGCTCTATACACACTTCACTCCCAGCACTACTCCATGATTTGGAGGAATACAAGTTAGTCTCAAACTTCTCGATTAATATGGAGAAGTCCAATTTAATGCCCTTGCACATCTCAGAAGACGAGACTGAGTTTATTAAAGCAAAAACCTCCTTCCATATCACAAACAAAATACGCTATCTAGGTGTAGATATCTCACCTTTGCAAACAGATCTTTTTGACTTTAACTATATCCCCCTCCAAAGGGAAACCCAAAGGACCCTTGAGACATGGCATAAGAGAGGCCATCTTTCCTGGATGGGCCGAATAAACGCGATCAAAATGAACCTCCTTCCCAAATTTTTATACTTGTTTCAAGTCCTTCCACTAGATATCCCCAGTTCATACTTGTTAAGACAACAGAAAATGTTTGACTCCTTCATTTGGGCTCGGAAGCGCACAAGAGTAGCTAAAAACACTCTGTATTTAGACAAAGTGCACGGTGGACTGGGGGCCCCAAATCTTTTAGCATACTATAGAGCGGCACATCTGGCTAGGATCGTGGCCTGGCAGCACTCCCCCCGGGAGAAACCCTGGATTAAGCTGGAATCCTCCTTGGCCGGAGGTCATAACTTGGGTGATGTGTGCTGGACCATGCCCAATCACAGACCACAAGAGGTATATATAAATTATTATGTGGCAGCCACGCTACGAGTCTGGGATAGAACATTGTCCCTCGATAAATCCATCTCGACCATACCTTCTCCCCTCACACCTCTTCTTAACAACCCCCTCCTATTGCATCCGCACTCCATAAAAACACCGATAGTTGCAAATTCCGCCTCCAATATCCCGGCACATCTAGTGCTCAACAAAGGACAAATACGCCCTCAACTAGAACTCTCCCATCTATTAGGTCCCCCATTCCATCTCTGGTTCCCCTACCTACAGTTGAGACATGCTATAACGAGCAGCCCAGTTTCTAAGGACCTCTCCAGACCCCTTACCCCATTTGAAATCCTGTGTACAACCCCCACTATGTCAAGATCCCATATCTCTATAATATATAAACTACTCAGGGGCTCCTTTCCAACCAGGAGACCCTCTTACATATCTAAATGGGAGGGAGAGCTAGATACGGTCCTCTCTGAGGCACAATGGAGTCACATCTTTACTGAAACTAAAAAGTCATCCATATCATTGGTTTTTGCAGAAATGAATTATAAGCTATTGTCGAGATGGTACCTAACCCCACAGCGACTTCACACTATCTTCCCAAACTCCTCCTATTCTTGCTGGAGGCGTTGTGGTGAAAGGGGCACTTTGTCGCACATTTGGTGGCATTGTCCTCGCATTCAGGCATTCTGGTCAGACGTCACAAGATGCATTAACACGGTTTTAGGGCTTAATATCGTATTCACTCCTACCATGATCTTACTGCAAGATACTCCCCCAATTCACTGCTCATATCGTAAACACTTATTTCGTTGCTTACTCAACTGCGCTAAGCGTCTAATCCCTAGGCTTTGGAAGACTATACAAACCCCCAGCCTCCAGATGTGGTTGAGGGAAGTAGAACACATCTTAGCGATGGAACAGATACATTACACCTATCTAGGTAAACAAGATTTTATCGCAGACATTAGGTTTATATGGGAACAAGGGAAACCCCCACTAAAATGAGGAGCTACGGGCGAGACGGTTGTGATTCAGTTAGACGTGGCCAGGGTCGAGACTCTCAGGCTTATATCATTAACTGAGAGATACACAAGAAGCTCATAGATCTCACGCTAAACAGACAGTACCAGATTAAAATGTAAATGAGTATATTTAAAATTGTTATTATAACCCTCTCTGTACCCTTCCATGGTCAAGCCTATGATGGTATTCTGATGTATATCTAGTGATGAAATGTATGTATGTATGATATTTCTGAACTTTTGTTGTAAAAAAAATTTTTTCTTTCAATAAAAACAGTTGATTTAAAAAAAAAAAAAAAAATAACATCCTTTTTACTGCAATTGTTTTTCAATAGCCAAACTTGAAAGAGCTAATAGCCAAACTTCAATAGCCAAACTTAAAAGAGCCAATCTGATCTTTAGTCTGAAGACAACAAAGCTAGGCACTATCATAAAGTTATTATAAAGTGGGTTGTTTTGCAGTGTTTAGTTAAAGCCAATTAGGAAAAGATGTGTAGCAGAATTAGCCTTGGAATGTCAGCAGGTTTATGATAATTAGAAAATTCTCAATTTTTAGGAATTAATTACATAAAAGGGGGGCAAAATAAATAATTCAAATATATTCCAAAGGTTTTTCATTGTATATAACTAATTATTTTATATAACAATTTCAAGGGGTTTATTGTCCCTTTAAGTAAAACAAGAATTCTTGAGCCTTCTTTGATATTTGATATTCTTAGATACACAGAAATAAATTACTTATCTCTTCACAAATGTTCAAAATCTGAAAAACCACAGATATATATCTCTTTCAGTTTACATTTACATGATAATTTTCTCTGCTTTTCGTAAAACCCAGTAAAATAAAATCCAAACAAACCCTAGTAAAATTAAATATATGATATTTTAAAGCTGTTAAATATATTTATTGATGCTGCATATGCCAGGAAACCCCCCCCCCCACACACACACACACTCACACATTTAAGTAATTTATCAATATAGTACAATGTATCTGTCTAAGGGATATGTAGGATGCTTTTCCCTTCATAAACCTGTAGCAAAAGGTATGGACTTTGTTGACATAAGACTAAATATATCCTTATTCCACTAAAATAAACATATAGGGGTTTATTCCTTAAAAGGTGAATTGCAGGTGATTAAAAATCTTTCAACAACTATCGCCTAGATTACAAGTTTTGCGGTAAGGTGAAAAAGCAGCGTTAACAGGTCCTAACGCTGCTTTTTTATGCCCGCTGGTATTACGAGTCTTTCAGGTATTGGTGTACCGCACACTTTTTTGGCCTTACCGCAAACCTACTTACGTAAATTTCGTAACCCTTTTTTCTATGGGACTTCCATAGCGCTGGTATTACGAGTTTGTCCTGGGAGGCCAAAAAAGTGAGCAGCACAGCCTCTACCGACAAGATTCCTAACGCATTTTAAAGTCAGTAGTTATGAGTTTTACACTACAAAGCTGTAGAATAAAACTTATAACTAAAGTGCTAAAAAGTGTACTAACACCCATAAACTACCTATTAACCCCTAAACTGAGGCCCTCCCGCATCACAAACACTATAATAAAATTATTAACCCCTAATCTGCCGCTCCGGACATCGCCGCCACTATAATAAACATATTAACCCCTAAACCGCCACACTCCTGCCTCGCAAACACTAGTTAAATATTATTAACCCCTAATCTGCCGCCCCCAACATCGCCACCACCTACATTATACCTATTAACCCCTAATCTTCCGCTCCGGATATCGCCACCACCTATATTATATTTATTAACCCCTAATCTGCTGCCCCCAACATCGCCGCCACCTACCTACATTTAT
The DNA here is from genome assembly GCF_027579735.1 of Bombina bombina. NCBI lineage: Eukaryota > Metazoa > Chordata > Amphibia > Anura > Bombinatoridae > Bombina > Bombina bombina. The sequence goes on along the minus strand of NC_069499.1, from coordinate 1,056,064,272 downwards.
TAACCCCTAATCTGCCGTTCCCAACATCACAGCCACTATTCTAAATTTATTAACCCCTAAACCTAAGTCTAACCCTAACCCTAAGATCCCGTAACTTAAATATAATTTAAATAAATCTAAATACAAATAACTATCTTTACCTAAATTATTCCTATTTAAAACTAAATACTTACCTATAAAATAAACCCTAAGCTAGCTACAATATAACTAATAGTTACATTGTATCTATCTTAGGGTTTATTTTTATTTTACAGGCAAGTTTGTATTTATTGTAACTAGGTAGAATAGTTACTAAATAGTTATTAACTATTTAATAACTACCTAGCTAAAATAAATACAAATTGACCTGTAAAATAAAACCTAACCTAAGTTACAATAACACCTAACACTACACTACAATTAAATAAATTCACTACATTAAATACAATTAAATAAATTAAATACAATTAGCTAAATTACCAAAAACAAACAAACACTAACTTACAGAAAATAAAAAACAAATTACAAGATATTTAAACTAATTACACCTAATCTAATAGCCCTATCAAAATAAAAAAGCCCACCCAATCAGCCAATAGGATTGAGCTGGCATTCTACTGGCTGTTCCAATCAGCCAATAGAATGCAAACTTAATCCTATTGGCTGATTGCATCAGACAATAGGATTTTATTTTACCTTAACCTCTTAAGGACATATGACGGAATTTTTCTGTTATAAAACAATTGAGCAAGCTGAAAGCTGTGTCCTTAAAGGGTTAATTCCGATTGGCTGATAGAATTCTATCAGCCAATCAGAATTCCATCTTGGATGATGTCATTTAAAGGAAACTTCATTCCAGAAGAGCAGTCGGATGAAGAGGATGCTCCGCGTCGGATGTCTTGAAGATGGACCCGCTCCGCGCCGGATGGATGAAGATAGAAGATGCCGTCTGGATGAAGACTTCTGCCCGTCTGGAGGACCACTTCACCTGGCTTGGATGAAGACTTCTCCTGGATTCGTTTAGGACTTCGGCCCGGTTGAATGAAGACTTCTCCCAGTAAGGTGATCTTCAAGGGGTTAGTGTTAGTTTTTTTTAAGGGGTATTGGGTGGGTTTTAGAGTAGGGTTGGTTGTGTGGGTGGTGGGTTTTAATGTTGGGGGGGATTTCTAATTGTTTTTTACAGGTAAAAGAGCTGACTACTTTTGGGCAATGCCCGCAAAAGGCCCTTTTAAGGGTTATTTGTAATTTAGTGTAGGGTAGGGCTTTTTTTTTTTTTTTTATTTTGTTAGGGGGATTAGATTAGGTGTAATTAGTTTAAAAATCTTTTAATTTGTTTATTATTTTCTGTAATTTAGTGTTTGTTTGTTTTTGGACTTTAGCTAATTTTATTTAATTGTATTTAATTGTATTTAATTTAGGGAATTAATTTAATTATAGTGTAGTGTTAGGTATAATTGTCAGCGATGTTAGGGACGGCAGATTAGGAGTTAATAATATTTAACTAGTGTTTGCGATGCAGGAGTGCGGCGGTTTAGGGGTTAATATATTTATTATAGTGGCGGCGATGTACGGTTCAGCAGATTAGGGGTTAAAATAATTATTTTAGTGTTTGCGATGTGGGGGGCCTCGGTTTAGGGGTTAATAGGTAGTTTATGGGTGTTAGTGTACTTTTTAGCACTTTAGTTAAGAGTTTTATGCTACTGCGTTGTAGTGTAAAACTCTTAACTGCTGAGTTTAAAATGCGGTACCAGTCTTGACAGGAGAGGGTCTACCGCTCACTTTTTGTCAGACTCGTAATTCCGGCGCTATGCAAGTCCCATTGAAAAAAATAGGATACGCAATTTACGTAAGTGGATTTGCGGTATTTCCAATTCTGGCCAAAAAAGTGAGTGGTGCACCTGTACCTGCAAGACTAGTAATACCAGCGGGCGTTAAAAAGCAGCGTTGGGACTGGCCAACGCTGCTTTTTAAGCCTAACGCACAACTCGTAATCTAGCCATTGGTTTGGCCCTTCATAATGCACAGTTAAAGGGACAGTCAAGTCCAAAATAAACTTTCATCATTCAAATAGGGCATGTCATTTTAAACAACTTTCCAATTTACTTCTCACCAATTTTGCTTTGTTCTCTTGGTATTCTTAGATGAAAACTAAACCTAGGTAGGCTCATATGCTAATTTCTTAGAACTTGAGGGCCGCCTCTAATCTGAATGCATTTTGACAGGTTTTCACCACTAGAGGGCGTTAGTTCATGTGTGTCTTGAAGTTACCTAGGAGTCAGCATTGATTGGCTAAAATGCAAGTCTGTCAAAAGAACTGAAATAAGGGGGAACTGTGCAAAGGCTTAAATGCAAGGTAATTAAAGAGTTAAAAAGTGTATTTATATAAATTTGTTGGTTATGCAAAACTGGGGAATGGGTAATAAAGGGATTATCTATATTTTTAAACAACAAAAATTCTGGTGTTGACTGTCTCTTTAACCCCTTAATGACCACAGCACTTTTCCATTTTCTGTCCGTTTGGGACCAAGGCTATTTTTACATTTCTGCGGTGTTTGTGTTTAGCTGTAATTTTCCTCTTACTCATTTACTGTACCCACACATATTATATACCGTTTTTCTCGCCATTAAATGTACTTTCTAAAGATACCATTATTTTCATCATATCTTATCATTTACTATAAAAAAAAATATAAAATATGAGGAAAAAATCGAAAAAAACACATTTTTTTCTAACTTTGACCCCCAAAATCTGTTACATATCTACAACCACCAAAAAACACCCATGCTAAATAGTTTCAAAATTTTATCCTGAGTTTAGAAATACCAAATGTTTACATGTTCTTTGCTTTTTTTGTAACTTATAGGGCCATAAATACAAGTAGCACTTTGCTATTTCCAAACCTTTTTTTTTCAAAATTAGTGCTAGTTACATTAGAACACTAATATCTTTCAGGAATCTCTGAATATCCATTGACATGTATATATTTTTTTTTAGTAGACAACCCAAAGTATTGATCTAGGCCCATTTTGGTATATTTCATGCCACCATTTTACCGCCAAATGCGATCAAATACAAAAAATCGTTCACTTTTTTACAAATTTTTTACAAACTTTTGGTTTCTCACTGAAATTATTTGCAAACCGCTTGTGCAATTATGGCATAAATGGTTGTAAATTCTTCTCTGGGATCCCCTTTGTTCAGAAATAGCAGACATATATGGCTTTAGCATTGCTTTTTGGTAATTAGAAGGCCGCTAAATGCCACTGCGCACCACACGTGTATTATGCCCAGCAATGAAGGGGTTAATTAGGGAGCATGTAGGGAGCATTTTGGGGTAATTTTAGCTTTAGTGTAGTGTAGTAGACAACCCCAACTATTGATCTAGGCCCATTTTGGTATATTTCATGCCACCATTTCACCGCCAAATGCAATCAAATAAAAAAAAAACGTTAACTTTTTCACAATTTTAGGTTTCTCACTGAAATCATTTACAAACAGCTTATGCAATTATGGCACAAATGGTTGTAAATGTTTCTCTGGGATCCCCTTTGTTTAGAAATAGCAGACATATATGGCTTTGGCGATGCTTTTTGGTAATTAGAAGGCCGCTAAATGCTGCTGCGCATCACGCGTGTATTATGTCTAGCAGTGAAGGGGTTAATTATGTAGCTTGTAGGGAACTTGCAAGGTTAATTTTAGCTTTAGTGTAGAGCTCAGCCTCCCACCTGAAACATCAGACCCCCTGATGCCTCCCAAATAGCTCTCTTCCCTCCCCCACCCCACAATTGTCCCCGCCATCTTAAGTACTGGCAGAAACTCTGCCAGTACTAAAATAAAAGGTATATTTGGGCTTTTTTGAGTTTTTTTTTAGCATATTTACATATGCTGCTGTGTAGGATCCCCCCTTAGCCCCCAACCTCACAGATCCCCCACCAAACAGCTCTCTAACCCTCCCCCTCTGCCTTAATGGGCGCCATCTTGGGTACTGGCAGCTGTCTGCCAGTACCCAGTTTAGAACAAAAATGTGCTTTTTTTTTAAGAAAAATCCCTTTTTCTGTAGTGTAGCTCCCCCCACACCCAAGAACAACCCCCCACCCCTCCAAGATCCCTTTTACTGAAGTTTATTTGTTTTTTAATTTGTCCCTTTTCCCCCACAGTTACAATCTAATTTTCTGTAGTATAGCGGTTCCCACCCGCTCCCGCCCCGTGCACGCGCCCGCCCGCCACCCTCTGTGCACGCGCGCGCGCCCGTGCGCGCCCCCGTCAGCTCCGGCCCCGATCCCGCCCCCCTCCACCTTATACGGCCCATCGATGGCCGCCCACCCGCCTCCCAAGTCAGCTCCCACCCACCAACGTTACCGGCCACCGATGTCCGGTGCAGAGAGGGCCACAGAGTGGCTCTCTCTGCATCGGATGGCCATGCAGGGTTATTGCAGGATGCCTCCATATCGAGGCATCACTGCAATAACCGGAAAGCAGCTGGAAGCGAGCAGGATCGCTTCCAGCTGCTTTCCACACTGAGGACGTGCAGGGTACGTTCTCAGGCATTAACTGCCTTTTTTTCTGAGGACGTACCCTGCACGTCCTCAGTCGTTAAGGGGTTAATGAAAGACTTTTGTATGACATTTTTATAAGATTAAATAAAAAATATATATATATCTTACCAGGTGATAACATATTACGCGCTGCCTTCATAAGCAGATGATCCAGTTTTCGAAAGTTATTGTACACTTCTTCTGAAATCTTGATGTCTTTAACTTTAGAATAGGAATTGGTATATTGTTCTGACTCATTGCCAAAAAGAGTTAAATATCCAGCCCTAAAGAGAATAAGATTTTATTACTGTACAATATGAAGTGTTAAAAAATAGTGTCATCTATCAATCTGATTCCATTATTAAAGGTGCACATGGAACATAAAGGAATCTATGTTGGAGTTATAGAAATAGTTATTCTGTTTACAAATATTACATTTTATTGAATGTGAATGCTTTCTAATATTCATGTAAAATTGTGTGTTTTCATTGGACATTGTAGGCAAAGATGATGCCCAGTGCTTCTGAAGCAGCAATTAAATATCTTTTAAAATAATGCTCTCTTTCAGATCGAGCAAACAGAATAAAAAACAGAAATATTAGATAGTTTATTCACACTTTGGTGACTGGTTAAATGAACGAATAACACAGACCAAGCGCTTTTATATAAAGTTTTGATATCATGAGATATTTATCCTTAATTCTGGGAATTTTCCTCTACATAATGTCCAAAATATGGTATGGACCCTACTTGCCCTTATTTGAGACCTAAGACCTATATTCCTGACTGTATACATGACTGTTTAGTTCTTTAACATAGTGCAGCATATGGGCATCTTTACAGGGGGAAAAGTACCTGTGTTCATGCGTATCAGCATTTTCCCTTTCTAAAATGACTGCTGAATGTGAATAAAATGAATAGAAAGTTACTTTCAGCACACACACACTCATGTACGCACACAAAATCTCAAACACACACACTCACATGTGCGCACACAAACACATAAACAAACACACTCATGTGCGCACACAAACACACACGCTCTCATGTGCACACACATAAACTTACACACACTCCCATTTACGCATACAAGCAAACCCACCCACAAACACACTCTTATATGTACACACATACAAACACACTATCATGTGCACACACAAACACACACACATTATTATGTGCACACACAAACACACACGCACACTTATGTGTTCCACACAAACACACACACACTCATGTGAACACACAAACACACACACTCATGTGTGCACATACTCTTGTGTGCGCACACAAACACACGCTCTTGGGTGCGCATTCACACACGCACGCACGCACGCACGTAAACACACACACTCTCATGTGTGTGCACATACTCTTGTGTGCGCACACAAGCACACACATTCTTGTCAGGGCCGGATTTACAGCCCAGGTGCCTGTAGGCACCAAAAACTGAAGTGCCCCCCCCCCCCCCCACTGATGTGTCGGCTACCTTAACTAAAATGGCCACTGGCATATTACACCCAGTGCCACCTCTGAATATTACACACAGTTCTGCATATTACATACACACCTCTGCATATTTCACCCAGTGCCATCAATGTATATTATACACATCTCTGAATATAACACACAGTGCCATGACTTCATATAACACACACCTCTGTATATTACACCCATTGCCATCTCTGTATAATACACACATATCTGCATATAACACACAGTGCCATCTCTGCATATAAAACACACCTCTGTGTATTACACCCAGTGTAATTTCTATATATTGCACACATCTCTGCATATTACACCCAGTGCCATATCTGTGTATTTAACACATCTCTCCATATAACACACACATTGGTATATTACACCCAGTGCCATCCCTGCATATAACACACATCACTGTATAATACACGCATCACCGCATATAGGCTCCACAGGCCCCTCTCCCCCTACACAGTGCCATCTCCTCACATCAACCAGCCCAAGTTTGCCCAGGCTGGTGCCATCTTGTCTCCTCTCACATGTGTGTCCTTGCAGTGGGACCCATTATCCGCAGACAATGCTCTTCTATCTGAGGTTTGGGGGGAAGCTGCTCTTCTATCTGAGGTTTGGGGGGAAGCGGGAAAGTAGAGCTAGGGGTCAGATACAGGGAGAGCTGTCAGTATGACCATATGGACGGGGGTGGGAGCAGACCCCCACTTACACAGCGGTACCATAACTTATGCACCTGTCACCCCTGACTGGCACATGCCCTATGCCCCTTGTCACCCCCTTTCTGACACATGCCTGACCTTAACAAAGATGGCCACCGCAAATGCACAGTGCTTTTATTTCACTGCCGGCAGCCATCATAGTTAAGGTTAGCTATATTTATAATAGGCAGAGACAGGTGCCCCTCTATGGTGGGTGCCTCACATGCCTACTCTGCCTTATTATAAATTCGGCCCTGACTCGTGTGTGTGCAAACACACATACTCTTATGTGCTCACACAAACACCCAAACTCACATGTGCCCACAGAAACACACACTCTCATGTGTGCACACAAACACACACACACTCTAATGTGCATACAAACACACACAAACTCTCATGTGCACACAAACACACACACTCTCATGCGTGTACACACAGACTCTCATGTGTGCACACAAACATTATCATGTGCACACACAAACACACACACACTCTCATGTTTACACACAAACAAATACACTTATGTGCACGCACACAAACACACACCAATGTGAGCACACAAACACACACTCTTATGTGAACACACAAACACACACACTCTCATGTGTGCACACAAACACACACAAAACACACACACTCTTATGTGCAAACACAAACACCCTAACTCACATGTTCCCATACAAACACACACTCTCATGTGCACACACAAACACCCACACTCTCATGTGCATACAAACACACACACTCTCATTAGGAATGGGAGAATGTGTTTATATTCTAATTTGAATTTTAGAACGAATGTTATTGTAGAAATTCGATTTACATAATAGAATGTTAAGAACAAATATTCTTAAAAATTATATTATCGAATATTATTTACAGTTTTCGAATGTCACATTCGAATTCAAATGTCACATTCGAATGTCATATTCGAATGTCACATTTGAATTTGAATATTACATTTATAAAACACAATTGTAGACTAGAAATACTATTTCGAATTTGAATGTGACATTCAAATTCAAATGTGACATTCAAATTTGAATATTACATTTATTAAACACAGTTGTAAGCTAGAAATACTATTTCGAATTAGAATGTGATATTCCAATTCGAATATGACATTCAAATTCGAATATTACATTTCAAAAACACAGTATTAGACTAGAAATACTATTTTGAATTTGAATGTGACATTCAAATTGAATGTAGCATTCAAATTCAAATATTACATTTATTAAACATAGTTGTAGACTAGAAATACTATTTCGAATTTGAATCTTACATTCGAATTCGAATGTCACATTTGAATTCGAATATTACATTACGAAATTGAATAAATACATAGCTATACATTCTATTATTCAAACTAATATTTTCTAATTTTATTGAAAAATTCGAAAAACGAAAATTCGAAAATAGAATGTTAGAATGTTATATAAACATTTGAAATTCGATTTGAACAAACAAATGTATCAAAGTTTGTTTTAAATTTCTAATTTTTAGAAACATTCACCCATCCCTAACTCTCATACATGTACACAAACACACACACTCTCATGTGCACAAACAAACACCCAAACTCACATGTGCCCAATCAAACACATAATCTCATGTGGGCACACAAACCCACACAAAATCCACACAAACAGACACACTCATGTGCATACAAACACACACAAACTCTCATGTGCACACAAACACACATACTCTCATGCATGCACACAAACACACACATTCTCATGTGCGCACACAAACACACACATTATCATGGGCACACACAAACACACACACTCTCATGTGTGCAGACACATGCCCTTAAACACACACACACTCTCATGTGCACACACACACAAACACTTTCATGTGCACACACACCCACACTCTAATACACACACTCATGTGCGCACAAACACACTCATGTGCGGACACAAACACTCACTGTCATGTACGCACTCAAACACACACACACTCTAATGTATGCACACACATGCACACAAACACACACACTATCATGTGCGCACACAAACACACAAAACACACTCATGTGTGCACACAAACACACAAAACACACACACTTACATATGCACACAAACACACAAAGTTATGAAAGTCTGGCCATACTTCGCTGAATACGGCGAGCAATACGCTCGCCGTATTCAGCATTGCACCAGCAGCTCACAAGAGCTGCTAGTGCAACGCCGCCCTCTGCAGACTCGCGGCCAATTGGCCGCCAGCAGGGGGTGTCAATCAACCCGATCGTACTTGATCGGGTTGATTTCCGGCGATGTGTATCCGCCTGCTCAGAGCAGGCGGACAGGTTATGGAGCAGCGGTCTTTGTGACCGCTGCTTCATAACTGCTGTTTCTGGTGAGTCTAATGACGGAGCTTGATACATATGCCCCATTCTCTCATGTGCGCACACAAACACATGCACACAAACATACACACTCTCACGTGCGCACACAAACACATACCCTCTCATGTGCCCACACGCACAAACACACACACTCTCATCTGCGCACACAAACACACAAAACACACACTCTCATGTGTGCACACAAACACACACCCTCTCATGTGCCCACACGCACAAACACACACACTCTCATGTGCACACACAAAACACACACTCTCATGTGTGCACACAAACACACAAAACACACACTCTCATGTGTGCACACAAACACACAAAACACACACACATGCCCACACTTATGTGCGTGCACACACACTCACATGTGCACACACAAACACACTCACATGTGCACACACAAACACACACACTCTCATGTGCGCCCACAAACACATGCACACAAACATACACACTCTAACGTGCGCACACAAATGTGCAAACACAAACACACACACACTCATGTGCCCACACACACAAACACACACACACTCTCATGTGCCCACACACACAAACAGACACACTCTCATGTGCACACACACACGCATACAAACACACACTCTCATGTGCGCACACACACACTCTCATGTGCCACACAAACACTCTCATGTTCGCACACACATGCACACACGCTCATGTGCACACGCAAACACACACACGACGTGTGTACACAAACACATACACTCTCATGTGCGCACATAAACACATACACAACACACACACACTCTCATGTGCGCACATAAACACACACACTCTCATGTGCGCACATAAACACACACTCTCGTGTGCACACTAAAACACACAAACACAAAATATATATCACTAATGTACTATGATTTATAATACTGTATTATCATCTAAATAAAGCAGAAAGGATGTAAATTGCGGTATCTGATTGTTTGTAGAGTGGTTGTTTTCTTACTGTTTGTACTGCCTCCTGAGCTCCCTTGAAAAAAATGCATCTTTTCAGCTCTCTATTAACTAATTTATGTAGATCACTTATAGGGGCCGATTTATCATTGTCTGTCCGACATGATACGCTGTAGCACATGCTGTTGGCATTAATCATTGCACAGGCAGTTCTTGGGAACTCTTGTGCAATGCTGCCCCCTGCTGCTTAATCCACCCAAAATTTCCGGCGATTCAGAAACTGAAGTTAAGAAGCAGAGATCGTAAGATACGATCGGGATGATTGACACCCCCTGCTAGTGACCAATTGGCTGCGAATGTGCAGGGGATGACATTGCACAGGCATTTCATAAGAAATGCTTGTGCAATGTAAAATGTCGACAGAGTATGCTGTCGGCATTTAGAGATGCAGGGCGGACATGATTTGCTATAGCGATTCATGTCCACCCGGGATTTAATAAATTGACCCAATAGAGTGGAACAAATGATTTTAAACAACTTTTCAATATATTTTAGCAAATTTGCTTAATTCTCTTAATATCTTTTGTTGAGGATGTAGCAATGCACTACTGGGAGCTAGCTGAACACATTGGGGCCAATTTATCAAAGGCCGAATGGCCCCTGATGCCCCTGTTTCCACACAAACCTTCAGACTTGCCAGAAACAGCAGTTATAAAGCAGCGGTCTTAAGAAGCTGCAGACATCAATCCGCCCGCTCCTATACGATCTGGTTTGGTTTGGCACCCCCTGCTAGTGGCTGTGAATCTGCAGGGGAAGGCATTGCACAAGCAGTTGGCTTGTCATATAGTGTATCATGTCCGACAGACATCGATAAATCTGCCCCATTGGGTGAGCCAATGACAAGACGTACAGTATATGTGTGCAGCCACCAGTCAAAATCTAACTCCCAGTAATACATTGCTGCTCCTAAGCCTACCTTAGGTATGTTTTCCAGCAAAGGATACCAAGAGAAGGAAGGAACATAAAACATAGAAGTAAATTGAAAAGTTGTTTAAAATCACATACTGTTTCTGAATCATGAAAGTTTAATTTGGATTTTACTGCCCCTTTAAAGGATATATTTTAAACTCCTTTGTTGGGGAAAAGCACATAATTATATGAAAACATTTTCTCTTTGCATTTTTTATGACCCTTTAACTTATTAACATCATAATTAAAGTGAGTTAAATGTATCTCTATAGTGAACAGGGTGATGCACACAATAGCCTATATTAGAGTGCCAAAAATATTAGTGCTATTGAGCGCTAACTGCACTCAAGTTAAATCAATAGCGCAAATGAAAGACACAGGTGCCCTAACATCTGGGGATCCGATAATGCGGTTACGCTAAGTCCCATTCCCATCTTTGGGGCTCACTATAAATGCCTCTTCTGGCTTTAGCTTGTGCGCTAACCCAAAGGTGTGCTTGGAGAACTGCACCAAAGCCAAAGGTGCATTACTTTTGTTCCTCGCATAGAATAAAATGTCCTTTTTCATTTTATATATACTGTATATATATATATATATATATATATATATATATATACACATATATACACACATATATATATATATACATACACATATATACACACATATATATATACTGTACATACAGATACACATATATCATATCCCTTTTAAATCATTTTTATACATTTATTTAATTATAAACTTTTATTTCATATATATATTATTTTAATATGTTTTCAGGTATTTTGTGACTTTTATTCTAACAATTTATTTCAGGGGGCCTATTTATGAAAGGCCTGTCAGACATGATCCGACATTGCGGATCATGTCCGACAGACCTCGCTGAATGCGGAGAGCAATACGCTTTCTGTATTCAGCATTGCACCAGCAGCTCTTGTGAACTGCTGGAGCAACGCCGCCCCCTGCAGATTCCGCTAGCAGGGGGGTGTCAATCGCATTCGCTGCTTTATAACTGGTGTTTCTGGCAAACCTGAAGGCTCGCCAGAAACACAGGGCTTCAAGCTCCATACAGAGTTTGATAGATAGGCCCCCAGGTCTCAAGTAACTTCTAACTTTTTAATATAACTTTTAACTTGTAATATGAGCAATGTTTGATGTGGTCACAGTTTTCATTGAAAGTATGGGACACACTAAAGGGATGTCAGCCACGCTAACTTGAAAAATCAGATTGCATGTTAATACTAGCGCGTTCTAGTGATACTAATGGTGCACTGTATGCTATCAATAGCGCTCCACTTGTAATCTAGGCCAGTATGTCTGAGAATAGTTTTTGTTATATTTAAGTTATTAGGTTTACTCCATGTACTGTACAATGGACTTTTTTCTGATGTTGGAATATTAAATATTGCCAATTACATATTTCCTTATAAACCATAACTGTAAAGTAACTAAAATGTGTACCTTAACATAACATTGTAAGTAAAGTTAAATAATCCAGCTTCCTTCCATTCTGAAGATGTTAATTCTGTGTCATTTAGAAGAATAGTGTTCAGATTATGAAACATTGACTTTGTCAGGGATGGGAGACTCTTGTTTTGCAGATGCCTGCCAACGATAATAAAACATTAATATTTAGCATCAGGACCAAAGATACCAAAAACAACTTTCATCTTTTTGTGTTACTTTATAGTAAAAAAAAAAAAAGACAATAATTAAGTAGCAATTTGTCAACATTGTCAATTTCTTTCATTCATTGATAGTCATTTGTTATAGGAAAATAATTTAATATGTTTTGAGACTCAGTTTGACGCCTAAATATTTTGATTAAAAATTAAATGCGTTTTGCCAGCAAATGCTGTATTTTTTTGATTCGTTATGACTATATTCCTTAATGTCAGAGATAACATTCTGAGAATCTGTAACATTAGAGAAACTGTAAGATAATTTACAGATGAGATTACACAGAGATAACTAGGAGCAAAATAAGTAGATGTGAAAAAGGGGAAGGAATATGAAAACAGTGAAATATTTCAAATTAAGCAGGAAGCAGAAGAAAAATATAATTGAGAAATATTCAAATTAAGCAGATAAAGGGACAGGTTACTGAAATGCTGAATCTCTTGAAAGTGATGCAGCAAATCTGTGTAAAGATGAGTAGAAAATATCACATAAACATCACTATATAAAAAAGGAAGATATTTTATCTCACAGTGTTGTCAGTAGCCACACCCCATTGCAAAGGAACTTAAAACAACCAATCGGAATGTTTGTCCTGGGACATGTAAGAGAGCACACTTCTGTTATGTTTAATGAAGTTTACTATAAAATCTAACAAAATTATGGTGAAATCTCATAAGATCACAGTAAAGCAAAGTGTGAACTGATGATGATGAATGGCTGTTTGACCATGCAGACAACAGTAAAATAAAAGTAGTTGAAGGAAAACTGAAACAGATCGTTACTCTGGTGAGCTGAAGACCAGCCTTTTTCTACTATTTATATTAGGAACAAGAGTTTACTATTCATGAAGCATATGTATGTAAGACTCACGCACCCTCATCTAAACAGCACTCAAGCTCAGAGAGCTGGTGGGGGTATGTATCCATCAGTGGTGATGAAAATCAAATCATGCCCAGTGCAATATGTGGTCTCTGAGCAGGTACAATGTTTGAATTCAGGTCCACAGTGCATATGTATATATGCCCATGCACAGTAAATGTTATCACTACAACAAAAATTACTTCCACTAGAAGCATCTTTACTAATTCAAGTATTTTGCACAAAGGAAGCAAATTCTATTTCCATTTTGAGTTTTATGTCCCTTTTTTGAACTTACAGGATCCCTTTAATTGTGTAAACATGTATTTAATTCTTGTTTTTATATTTTTATATTTCATAACTTTTATCCCTGTGTTTTTTATTCAAAATCATTAACCATAGCTGGTATCCTGCTGTGTATGTTAAAAATTTTGAATTATTAGATCATTTTCTCCGTGTTTGCCAAGTGATATATAACCCAGTTTATTGTAGAACATATCATATTGACTTTTTTTCAGTGTATAGGAGGAATTTGTTACTCGAGCAATATTTTAACTCTCTTATCATCACACTTATAGTTGCTTACTTGCGTCATAGATACATTTTAGTCCTATTTTCTAGGATTAATATGATTATATAAGATTACTTACAAATGTATGTGATGTCATGTGTTAATGATTGATGGTAAAAGTAAGTTAGTCTCTAAAGAATGATCATTCATCAGAACAATTAAATGCTGACAGATGGATCAGAAAAAGCAACTGGGGGGGGGGGGGGTGCCCAGGCAGCTGTTATGGCTGACAGCATTTTCTACAATGGCAAGGAAAGACACTGATTTGCCACTGAACATCAGCCTTCTTCCATGTCATCTATGGTAGAAAACTATATGATCTGCTAGATAACATCTAAATGCAATGATTGCTTCCAATATTTTTGAGCTATCACTGTGTGGGGATATGAGCCGCTGAAACCTATGGTAGCTGTGCTTGGAAAGGCCACAACACCCCCCCTGGTAAACGGTGTAACACACACTGCTCCGTTCTTTTCTCGAACAATAGATCATTATAAATTGAACTCAAAGTAAGACATTACCAGTGTCTGGTCTGTAATTTCCTATGAGCAAACACGTAACCAACCTATTTAAATCATAAAGGGAGTGTATAGACATATAATTTAACAATGGAGCCTAGCAAAATGGTACATGCTCACCGCATGCTGCATGATAACTTTACACGCTTTATGAAACATATGATCTGTTTAAAGCAGGCTCAAACCACTGATGTAGGTCAACACAAATGGGAAGTGAGGAATCTTATAGAAGAGGCCTCAATACAGAATGCACACCTAGGTACCTGAAGAACATAATCACCAGAGGTTTGTGGTGACCGATGACTTTTTTGCTAGGGAGATTTCGGGTTTACCTCCTCTGATAGCGCAGGGCATATACCAGATCTCGTGGTGATGCAGTCGATTGCTGGGGAGTCCTGGCTTGTATGTGGGACAGTGTTGGAGGGAAAAATACCATTCAAGGTTCTAGGCACTGTCTGGAAGACCAGATTTTCTCTCGGGTGTGAACATTGCCAGATTCCCTGAAATAGACATATTCCATAAGGCCTGGGCTTTTAACAGTTCAGGATGTTTAGCCAAGAGTGTGTGGGAGGCCTTCAGAATCTGAATTAGTGATATTTTTCTCACAGTGGGCAAAGTCTGAACATAGAGAGAAGTTCTGAATCCTAGTTTGTAGCCTGTGGAGTTGGGTAAATAGAGAAACTTACCTTTTAACTCAGGATGGGACATTACCACCCTGCTTTTTAGTTCCATTTGCTTATTGAGATGTGGTTGAAATGATCTAATGTATACTTAGCTTCAATTTAGATACATAAACCTATATATTTTTCTTTTGTGCATGTTTCAGCAATGCTGGTAATGACGATATAATGATGAATATCTGACAATGCAAAGTTTTGCTTTTATGGTTTTTATACATAGACATTATTAAATATATATATAATCTCTATATTATTACCATTCTACCAATATTAGAGATAACCATAATTTTTAATTTGAAAGTAAACTTGAACGCTTGAGTGCAATAGAATTTAACGTGCATTGTGTAGTGCGATATCAGAGCTCTGTCTAACTGTTTCGCAAAACAAAAAGTGTCACAAAACACATCAAAAATGCATTAGAAAGTACAGTTACACTCATAATAACATCTAATAAAAATTATCCAAAAAATATTGCACAAAAAAGTTATAAGGGCTCAAAGATATGAGGTCTCAGCATTGGAGTCCTGAATATCTATTAAAAAATGCATAGAACATATTCTGCAATGTACAGAACATTTATATGCCTACATACATATATACACATATACATATATACACAAACACAGGTATAGATATTTTTTGTACCAAAATACCATCATAAATATTAGGGTTGCACCGATACCATTTTTTTAAGCCTGAGTACAAGTACCGATACTTGTTTTCAAATACTCGCCGATACCAATTACCGATACTTTTTTTTACTGTCATGTGACAGTTTACCAAGCACAATACAGACTAACTATTTAAGATTCCTTCTTTATAATTATGAAGGACTGTAACTCAAAAGACATTATGAAATAATAAAACTGTTTTATTTGTCACAAAGTTCACAGAACATGTTTATAAATAAAAATATTACAAAAAAATATATTAATAACAACAACAATAAATAACAAATATAAAATTACAACCAACCAAAAGTGCAATACAGTAAAAAAATAGAACAATGCACTGCTTAATCATGGGGAACAACACTATGGGCTAGATTACATTTGACTGGCAAGCTTTACCAATGATCTCATTACATGTCCTACTCCATTAACGTCTATGGAATTGGAAATGTGAACAGAGCATTGGTAAAGCTTACCAATCAAATGTAATCTAAATCTAGTCCTATAAATGCAGGATGAGTGTTCATTGGAATTAACTTAATTTGTCCTATGAGTACTCTTCCTGCAATTATATAATCTAAGGGTATGGATGTTCCTCAGAGTACAGTATGTTTTGAACATAATTGTGCAAGATGAGAACTAGAAGTAAAAAAGGCAATCAAGCAATACGAATAATTTTTCAAAAGTTAGTGGCAAGGAACAGAACAGAAGCATCTCTGCATGTTCAGCTATTAGTCTGAGTCTGTTTTTGCTATCAGTAAGGAGGTTCGACTTTAAGTTGAACAGTCTTTCACTTTCCACACTACTGCATGGGGCAGAAAAATATTTTTGGGCCATTTTAGCCAGTGCTGTAAATCTCAGTTTATTAACTGTCCAGTACTTCAGGGGTTTGTCTGAACGAGGTACAGTGATCTCTCCTACAATAATACAAATAACAACAATTTGTATTGGCAGAACAATAGTAAACAATTTTTAGTTTAGTCTCCACTCCAGCTTAAAATGAAATGAGAACATGCAGTTTGAAAAAAAGTCACAAGATAGCATATGGGTAGGAAGTATCGGTTTAAGTATCGGTGCATTTACACAAGTACAATTACTCATGCAAATACTTGGTATCGGTACCGATCCCGATACTAGTATCGGTATCGGTGCAACCCTAATAAATATGTAGAAATATGTATTTATGAATAAATTAACCATATTCTTCTATGTGAAGAACATTGGAATGTGAAATATTAATATTTTCATGTCTGGTTAGTGCACTTGAGAATAAGCGATTGGGTTTGCACGTGAATAGGGTGTTCCCCCCCGACACACACTTTTTTGCTCCATTGACGTCTATGGGGGAATACGTTATCTCTAGTGCAATTTTGGCTTTTTAAGCTTGTCAGGTTAGCATGCAAGCGAAAACAGTTTACTTTCAACTTGTAATATGAGCGCAACCCAACGCGTGCAAAAAGCTTACTTCTAGGGCAGTTAAAGGGACAGTATACTGTAAAATAGTTTTCCCTTAATGTGTTTACAATTGCTTTTTTTACCAACTGCAGAGTAAAAAAATGTATGAAAATTAGCTTTTTAAGGCTTATTTGTGTATATTAAAGCTCTGATTTTGTGTTTTGAAGCCACAGCCTAATAAAATAGGTTGAGCTTGTAGGTATAATCAGATCTCATTACTGTATCACATTGTGCAAATATACCTGCTTCTTTATCTTATATCTGTCCTTAAAACAATCACCAGTACTTTGATAGAACAATGGAAAATCAGCATTTTATTACCTTATCTCTGCTATATCTCACTAGGAGTGTAATTTCTTCTGCTGGCTGTGTTTACAAAGCTTATATATAGCTGGTACGCGCGGCCACAAACTTTCAGAATAGGTGGGGATACCACATGCTAAATCAACAATTTCAAATGCCAATATAAGGGTAAAGGAGCTACTTGTAAACAATTTAATACACTCCAGCAGGTAAAGTGGATCATTGGGAACAAATTAAAGGGGAGAACATTTTTGAGTAAACTGTCCCTTTAATGCTTGAGCAAGAGCATTAAATAATGCTCCACTTGTAATCTGGCCTTAATTTTTGCCTATATAGCAGTCCATCCCCCCTCAGTGTTATTGCCTACTGTGTCTAGGGGTCCAAGAGAGGCCCCATAGTAATACCCTGGACCAATTTCAATCTTCATGTACAGAACACATGTATGCATTCATATTTCTAAGTTGCTAAAAATATTTGATGAGAGTTGATAAATAAAACTGTGGAATATATTTTCATAAGCATAGTTATATTATAGCATTTTGCTAGTAAGTATATGCATCAGACAACCAATGGCTCTATATTATATGAAGAGGCTCTCCAGTATGAGAACTATAATATCTGTGGAATATTTATGATGAAAGTCCTTTCATGTTTAGCTAGGACAACTCGATAATCCGGTAGGGTTACGTTAATATCTTTCCAAGTGCCATTTTGGATATATTCAATGAATAGTTTATATTTTGATACAAAGTATATTGATTTTCTTTTATTATTTGATTCCTTACATGCTATATGGTTCTAAGGTCCCAGAGTAACCAATCAAATCACTAGATTTCCTCCTACAGGTTATCTATGATTACATGGGTCCAAGAGTAATCTTCTAAAGTTTGGGAGGAACTTGCATTATTAAGAATAAGGTTTTATTCCCATATGTTATTTTACATTGATGATGTTAGAATCTTTATCTTTTCAGACAATAAGTTGTCTTGTGTTTAGAACATTTGTAATCGTGTATTGAATTGTATTATCCTGAGAATAATCTGTAAATTTGTTATCATTTGATTGAACATCAGTTTAAAATTGTAACTTCTAACAACCTCAATAAAAGATATACAAAAAAAAAGCTGGCTGTTTGTGATCCATTACTGACAAAGTTAAAGGGAAATAGAAGACAAAATTAAACTTTCATGATTTGCATGTGTACAATAAAAAAAAATGTCCCTTTACTTCTAATATACAATTTATTTATTTATTTCTCCTGGTATATTATGTTCAAATTTAGCGCTTGTCCATGTCAGAATAACTAGGTGTGTATGAACATGTCGTGAACACAATATCACAGCTGTGTTTGCCACAATGTTTGTAACAATGGTACCAGCACTATGTAATTTGATGATTCTTTACAAATAAACAATAATAAAACTAATGCACTGTCCTCAAGCTACATGCACAACCCTTAGCCTATCTCAGTATGCTGTTATGAAAAAGAAATGTCTTTTAACAAAGGGTACCAAGAGAAAGAAGTAAATGGGAAATGTTTTCAAATTATACCCTTTGTCTAAATTAGGGTTTTCGATTCCATTCCTCAGTGTACCCTAACAGGCCAGATTTTCAGGATTACCTTGGCTCCGAGAAGATTGATGACCAAGGGTACTGATTAGCTGATCATGCTCTAATCCAGATATCCAGAAAATCCATAATTTTAGGGATTATTGGAATTGAAAAATCTGATTTGGAATGCACACCCCCTACCTAGGTATTCTCTTCAACAAAGTATACTATAAGAACAAAGTATATTTGATAAGATAAGTAATTCTAAATTTGTTGCTTGTTAAAATTTCCTATTTATTTCTACTATTAAATTTGCTTTATTCTTTGGTATTCTTTGTTGAAGGAGCAGCTATGCACTACTGGGAGCTAGCTGAACACATCAGATGAGTCAATGGTAAGAGGCATATAAAAGCAGTCATCAATCAGCAGCTAGCTCCCAATAGTGCATTGCTGCTACTAAGCCTACCTAGGTATGCCTATGTACAAATTCAGATCAGTGAAAATCCAGATCTTTGTGTGTTGCCCTTTCACAAGAGGAAATTTGTATGTGTTAGGTCCCTTTAAGGATTTTACTTCAAGGAAAATGATATATTGTAAGAATTAATTGTATAACTTAGTTGTTTCTACAATGAAACATAACTGTCACTGGAGTTTTAGTGCAAAAAATAGCCATGATTTAAACAACAAAGAATAGACTGTGCGGCTGGAATATTTCAGTAATCCTATATAGCATGACAATGTGCACTAAAAACGAGCACTGCATCTGCGTCTGCATGTGTAACGCATAATGTCATGATGAATTGAGTGGGACCTCCTAGTGTTGTGTTACAGCCGTACCAGTCTTCACTTTGTGTAAATATTAAGCTTACCAGCAACTAATGTTTGAAAAAAGCTCAAACCACAATGCTTGACCTATGCTGTGCAGCAACGTGTGGCATAAACACGAGTTAATACAATGCTCTCATACTACATTTTTTTGCCTAATGTTATGCTAAGGATATTATTATTTTGTGTTTTTTTTTGTAACATTTACAGATTACAAATAATATTATTATCTACTGACGATTTGACTTTGTCATATTGCATTATTTAGGAAATACATTGTTGGTATTGTTTAGACAAAATATATATTTGCGTAATATTAAGAGTACAAGTTTATATTTCTAAATATTGAAAATGTGTTCACGAAAAATGAGTCATGAAACCTTATATCGTATCCCAACATAGACATGTGCACAGGGGTCAAGTCCTACAAAAAAAAAGTGTGGGAACTCACCAAGACTTCCACCACCTCACAATTAATATTCAGGTAGATTACAAGTTATGCGCGTTAGAGGGTATTTAACGAATTCAACAAAAGTTGCGTTATTTCACCCTCCAAAGCGCTGCCATTACAAGTTTTCAAACAACTGGCTTGTTCGTGCGATATGGTTGCGTTGAGCTCCATACCGCAAAAAATACAAGCGTTGTTTTGACGTGCTCGTGCACACTTTCCCCATAGACATCAATAGAGAGAGTGTGTTAGAAAAAAAACTAACACCTGTGATCGCGGAATGAAAAGCTCCGTAACGCAGCTCCATTCATGTCTAAGGGGAAAAAAACAGTTACGTTTAAACCTAACACCCTAACATAAAAACCACATCTAAATATCCCTAATCTGCCGCCCCTGACATTGTCGACACCTACATAAACTTATTAACCCTTAATCTGCCGCACCCGACATCGCCGACACCTACATAAACTTATTAACCCCTAATCTGCCGCCCCCGACATCGCCCACACCTACATAAATTTATTAACCCCTAATCTGCCGCTCCCGACATCGCTGCCACCTACATAAACTTATTAACCCTAATCTGCCGCTCCCGACATCTCCGCCACTATGAAAATTCATTAACCCCTATTCCGCCGCTCCCCGACACCGTCGCCACTATAATAAACCTATTAACTCCTAAACCGTAAGCCCCTCACAACGAAATATAATAAATTAAATTATTAACCCCTAAACTGAAAACCCCCACATCGCAATAAACTAATTTAAACTAGTAACCCCCAAACCTAAGGCCCCCCTAACTTTATATTAAAATTATACTTTCCCTATCTTAAATTAAATTAATAACTTACCTGTCAAATTAAAAAAACTAAGTTTAAACTAACAATTAAACAAATATAATAATTAACTACCAATTAAAGAAAACTAAAATACACATTAAAAAATTACAAAGTATCTAATTATAAAAAATAAAAATGACTAAATTACAAAAAATAACGAACACTAAATTAGGAAAAATAATAAACGAAATTATCAAAAGTAAAACATAATTACACTTTATCTAATAGCCCTATAAAAATAAAAAAGCCCACCCAAAAAAAAACAAAAACCCTAGCCTACAATAAACTACCAATAGCGCTTAAAAGGGCCTTTTGTGGGGCACTGCCCCAAAGAAATCATTTTTTTACCTGTAAAAAAACCCACAAAAACCCCTCAACAGTAAAACCCACCACCCAACCAACCCCCCAAAAATTTAAACCTAACTCTAACAAAAACCTAAGCTACCCATTGCCCTGAAAAAGGCATTTGTATGGGCATTGCCCTTATAAAGGCATTCAGCTCTTTTGCTTGCCCTGAAAAGGGCATTCAGCTCTTTTAAGAAAAGCCCAAACCCTAAACTAAAATAAAACACCCAAAAAAGTTTAAAAAATCCTAACACTAACCCCCAAAGATCCACTTACAGTTCCTAAAGTCCGGATATCCAAGTGGTGAGAGGTCTTCATCCAGGCGGCGAGGTCTTCATCCATCCAGACGGCATCTTCTATCTTCATCACG
Organism: Bombina bombina; assembly: GCF_027579735.1. Classification (NCBI taxonomy): domain Eukaryota; kingdom Metazoa; phylum Chordata; class Amphibia; order Anura; family Bombinatoridae; genus Bombina; species Bombina bombina. Next base: position 1,056,042,193 of record NC_069499.1, on the reverse strand, counting down.
ATGTCGTCTTCTATCTTCATCCCGGTGCCGCGGAGCGGGTCCATCCTGAAGACATCTGACGCAGAGCAACCTCTTCATACGGTCGCCGCCGTATACTGAATCTTCAATGAAAGGGAGCCTTTTCAAAATGGTGTCCCTTGCATTCCTATTGGCTGATTTGATTTTGGAAATTCAAATCAGCCAATAGGGTGAGAGCTACTGAGATCCTATTGGCTGTTCAAATCAGCCAATAGGATGAGAGCTACTGAAATTCTATTGGCTATTTAAATCAGCCAGTAGAATTTCAGTAGTTCTCATCCTATTGGCTGATTTGAACAGCCAATAGGATTTCAGTAGCTCTCATCCTATTGGCTGATTTGAATTTCCAAAATATACAGCTTAAAAAATAAACAGCTTAAAAAAAACTTTAGTGTATCTGAATGGAACATTTTTTTATATTCAGGAGAATACATACAGGGCCAAAGTGGTGCGCTAAATTATTTTTCAGGTGTTCTTATTTCAGGACTTCGGATATTGCGCTAATTTCTTCTCCCTTTTAATTTCTATGAGGTGTGCTGCAAAAAAACCCTATTAGTTATCAATTGCACGCTAAACCCAAAGGTGTGTTAGAAATACTTTAAATTCCGATGTTCTTCACTTGGAGGAAAATGTTTCTTTTATTTTTTAAATAAATTTTATAATTTATATATGATTATTTTTTTTAAATCTATACCTATATATCTATATGAATGTATACACATAAAGATCTATATAGCAAATTAAATATTTTAAAATACAAATAACATTTTCTCCTATGCGAAAAACATAGGAATTTAAGTATTTCTATTCAAAAAACACTAAGGGCTTGATTACAAGTTGAGCGGTACAATAAATAATAAAAAAGAGGGCGCAAATAAATGCTTAAGATACAATCGGCTAGATTTAGAGTTTTGCGTTAGAAGGGGTGCGTTAGCTACGCATGCTTTTTTTCCCCCGCACCTTTTAAAAACCGCTGGTATTTAGAGTTCACAGAATGGCTGCTTTAGGCTCCAAAAAGGGAGCGTAGAGGCATATTTACCGCCACTGCAACTCTCAATAACAGAGGTGCTTACAGACGCGGCCAGCTCCAAAAACGTGCTCGTGTACGATTCCCCCATAGGAAATAATGGGGCATTTTGAGCTGAAAAAAAACCTAACACCTGCAAAAAAGCAGCGTTCAGCTCCTAACGCAGCCCCATTGTTTCCTATGGGGAAACACTTCCTATGTCTGCACCTAACACCCTAACATGAACCCCGAGTCTAAACACCCCTAACCTTACACTTATTAACCCCTAATCTGCTGCCCCCGCTATCGCTGACCCCTGCATATTATTATTAACCCCTATCTGCCGCTCCGTACACCGCCGCAACCTACATTATACCTATGTACCCCTAATCTGCTGCCCCTAACACCGCCGACCCCTATATTATATTTATTAACCCCTAATCGTCCGCCCCCAACATCGCTGACACCTAACTTCAAGTATTAACCTGTAATCTGCCGACCGGACCTCACTGCTACTCTAATAAATTTATTAACCCCTAAAGCTAAGTCTAACCCTAACACTAACATCCCCCTTAAGTTAAATTTAATTTTTATCTAATGAAATACATTAACTCTTATTAAATAAATTATTCCTATTTAAAGCTAAATACTTACCTGTAAAATAAACCCTAATATAGCTACAATATAATTATTATTTATATTGTAGCTATTTTAGGATTTATATTTATTTTACAGGCAACTTTGAATTTATTTTAACCAGGTACAATATCTATTAAATAGTTAATAACTATTTAATAGCTACCTAGTTAAAATAAGTACAAAATTACCTGTAAAATAAATCAGTATTTAGCTTTAAATAGGAATAATTTATTTAATAAGAAATAATTTATTTCATTAGATAAAAATTATATTTAATTTAGGGGGGTGTTAGTGTTAGGGTTAGACTTAGCTTTAGGGGTTAATAAATTTATTAGAGTAGCGGTGAGGTCCGGTCGGCAGATTAGGGGTTAATACTTGGTTAGGTGTCGGCGATGTTAGGTAGGGCAGATTAGGGGTTAATAATATTTATTATAGGGTTATTGAGGCGGGAGTAAGGCGGATTAGGGGTTAATAACTTTATTATAGTAGCGGTGAGGTCCGGTCGGCAGATTAGGGGTTAATAATTGTAGGTAGGTGGCGGCGACGTTGGGGGCAGCAGATTAGGGGTTAATAAATTAAATATAGGGGTCAGCGGTGTTAGGGGCAGCAGATTAGGGGTACATAGGGATAATGTAGGTTGCGGCGGTGTGCGGTCGGCAGATTAGGGGTTAAAAAATTTTATTACAGTGGCGGCGTTGTGGGGGGGCCTCGGTTTAGGGGTACATAGGTAGTTTATGGGTGTTAGTGTACTTTAGAGCACAGTAGTTAAGAGCTTTATGAACTGGCATTAGCCCAAAAAGCTCTTAACTCCTGACTTTTTTCTGCGGCTGGAGTTTTGTCGTTAGAGTTCTAACTCTCACTCCAGCCAAGACTCTAAATACCGGCGTTAGAAAGATCCCATTGAAAAGATAGGATACGCAATTGACGTAGGGGGATCTGCGGTATGGAAAAGTCGCGGCTGGAAAGTGAGCGTTAGACCCTTACCTACACGACTCTAAATACCAGCGGTAGCCCAAAACCAGCTTTAGTAGCCCCTAACGCTGGTTTTGACGGCTAACGCAAAACTCTAAATCTAGGCGAATAATTGAAAGAATATTAATCACAGCAACAATAAAAATAATAATTTATTTACATGCTAAAAATGAACTCAGATGTCTCTGAGTATGCTATAAATGCTGAAGGCAAATATATAAATATAAAATCACAGTAGTACCAACGGATAAATATACATATGCACAAGCAAAAAATCCTATAATCTTACTGATACCACCTTTAGTAATGTAATGGAAGAAATAGTTACATAAAAATGTTTTCCATAAAAATGTTAGTTTGAAACTTGTATCACCATATGAACATATGAACAATGTTCTAGCCAGTGTCACAATATCTCATATCATATGAGGATTGGGAGTAGATGAAGCGTTATTCATATATATATACTGTATATATATATATATATATATATATATATATATATACATACACTTGTAATCCAAACAGTTCAGATCTCTATAGAGACGATTAGGATCCTTTGTGATATGTATGTAGCAAACTCAGTGTGGTATTGTATTTTCCCTTAGAGTGATATTCGTTGTTACCTTAATGCCGTGATAAGGACTCCCACCTTGAAAGTGGTGTTAGATGTCAGGATAGTGGTGCTTCGTAGGAGTATTTCCAGTCCCTCTGTATACACTAGCACTAAGTACTATGCCTCTTGTGCGGTATCTCCTGAGCAGAAAGCCAAAGCAGTTGCTTTAGTTTGGCGGTTTGATACACAGCTTGTTGTGAATTGTCACGTGATCTCCACAGTGGTGTACAGGATGCTGTATACAAGGGTAATTGCTCTGGTTACTTGTATAGCACCAGGATTACTTCTCCAAAGTTACTTCTCTATATAGATAGAGGAATTCAGTAGTTAGTAGGTGTAATCCTAAGAGTAGAGGATAGAAATTGGAACTTTTGTGAGTACTCCACTTTCTGCAGTTAGAGTGAAAACATGCAGATGGTGACTCCAAAATTCTTCCAGTAATATAAAATAACATAAAAGTTTAAAGTTCAAGAAACTGCACAACTTATCAACGCATTTCGCCCTTTTGCAGGGCTTTTTCAAGATGAAATTTGGCACTTCCTTTAGCTTATTTAAAACCCTAGAGATTTTCTAAATGGTTACTCTCTAATTGGATTTTTGAATGTCTTGAATTCATTTAAGGTGGTATAGCTTAAGGTGGTATATTATGATCATACTATATATTCTAACATATGCATTGAAAACATCTACAGTATATAGATATAATAGTCACATATAGCAGCACTGATATTTCAAAACATATATATGTTAAGAGAACAAAAACTGGTGAATATTTAACAATTGTAAGAAAATAGAGAATATGTACAAATAAAAAATAGAAAATGTGAAATTCTAACTTAGTAATTTCATTTATACTAGTCAAACGGTAAAGGGAAAAAGACAAACTCTGATTTTAATCCATTAGGGAATAAGGTATTAAACCTATATATTAATTCTGCCTCTTTAATGAGTAAAAATTTCTCTATATCTCCCCCCTCCAATTCTTAGATACAATACAAAGTCCCCAGTATTTTAAATCCTTAGGGGCCGAATTATCAAGCTCCGAATGGAGCTTGATGCCACTGTTTCCATGCGAGTCTTCAGTAGTATGAAGCAGTGGTCTAAAGACTTGTCCACCTGCTCTGAGGCTACGGACACAAATCCGCCTGATCCTATACAATCAGGCTGATTGACACCCCCTGTTAGCGGCCGATTGGCTGCAAATCTGCAGGGGGCGGCATTGCAGAAGCAGTTCACAAGAACTGCTTGTGCAATGATAAATGCCGACAGCGTATGCTGTCTGCATTTATCGATGTGCGGCAGACATGATATGCTACATCGTATCATGTCCGCTCGCACTTTCATAAATCGGCCCCTTAGTGTTTCCTTTGTGTATTTCTTTGCAATGTCTATAAAGGTGAGTATCTTCTACCCCATGTTCTATAATTAGGACATGTTCTCTAATTTGGTTCCTCAAACATCTTTCCCTAAATAGAATAAATTGCAAGTGCATTGTAGGATATATATTACCCATTTTTGAGTACATCTAATAAGTTCTTTGATAGTAAAAATGTATCCTGTATTCACTATCTCTATTGATTTCTTTTTGGTACTATGTTGGCATGCTTTGCATGTATGATATGGGTAAAAGCCTACAATTTTATTTCACATCTTTATTTATTAGACTGGTGTTTCTCTTTCTTTTCATTTTACTAGGTGAAATTTATATCCTGTACTCTAAGGATTACACCTACTAACTACTGAATTCCTCTATCTATATAGAGAAATAACTTTGGAGAAGTAATCCTGGTGCTATACAAGTAACCGGAGCAATTAACCTTGTATACAGCATCCTGTGAACCACTCTGGAGATCATGTGACCATTCACGGCAAGCTGTGTATCAAACCGCCAAACAGAAGCAGACGCTTTGGCATTCTACTCAGGAGATACCGCACAAGAGGCATAGTACCTAGTGCTTGTGTATATGGAGGGGCTGGAAATACTCCTACGAAGCTCCACTATCCTGACATCTAACACCACTTTCAAGGTGGGAGTCCTTATCATGGCATTAAGGTAAAAGCAAATATTGCTCGAATGTAAAATACAATACCGCACTGAGTTTGCTACATACATATCATGAAGGATCCTAATCGTCTCTATAGACAGATCTGAACTGTTTGTATTACAAGTGTATATATATATATATATATATATATAAATATATATATATATATATATAAAACATGGAAGGGAACTGCACTCCAAGACCAGATCAGGTACACATCCTGTGACTCAGTAACATCCAGCCCTGGGTGCTAAATAGCACTCCAAAAAAGCTGTGATGTCACCAGAGCCACAGGCAGTTAACCCCAGTCCGGAATGGGTGCAAGAAACAAGGGAGATTACAAATAAAAAGTAATACAACACATAGAAACACCCAGCACTCACCAGCTAGCTCACAGCTAAGATAAAATCACAACTGGAAAGGTTAGTCACCGCATCTATATATATATATATATATATATATATATATATATATATATATATATATATATATATATATATATATATATATATATATTGAATATAAAAAGAATATCAGCAATTCTTATCCAGCACTAACTAATCCCTGAAAATATGTGGATATATCGCCTTAGCAAAAAAAAAGACCACTAACATAACAATATAATTATGAATAACAAACCAAAGCTCCACGCATCAATACACTGCAAGAAAGGGAGCATACAATAAAGCATGTATTGGAGTTCCAATAGGCAAAAATATATATATATGTATGTCACCATAAATGGGTAAATTCGACTCCTATCATAGTGCACTATGAATACAAAATCCCCTCAGAGAGCTCTCAAACACAAAATATTAAATATTAAATATGCAGTATATGTGCAATAAGTTAACTAAAGTCCTGTTAAATTCACAGGTATAGACTCCAAAGATTCCCAGCACTAAGATAGAGAATAGAATGTGATCTCAATCTGATTGGCTGATTGGATCAGCCAATCGGATTGAACTTGAATCTGATTGGCTGATTCCATCAGCCAATCAGAATTTTCCTACCTTAATTCCGATTGGCTGATAGAATCCTATCAGCCAATCGGAAATTCGAGGGACGCCATCTTGGATGACGTCCCTTAAAGGAACCGTCATTCGTCGGGAAGTCGTCGGTGAAGATGGATAGATCCGTGATGGAGGTCCTGAAGATCAACCGGTCGTCATCGGATTGAAGAACATAGAAGATGCGGCTTGGATGAAGATGTTTGCCGGTCCGGATGTCCTCTTCTACCCGCTTGTATCAAGACTTCAGCCGGAGGATGGACGTCACTCTTCAGCCCCCGCTTGGACTTGGATCAAGATTTCGGAGGCTTGGATCAAGACTTCAGTGGACGGATCGGTGAACCTGGTATGGTGAAGATAAGGTAGGAAGATCTTCAGGGGCTTAGTGTTAGGTTTATTTAAGGGGGGTTTGGGTTAGATTAGGGGTATGTGGGTGGTGGGTTGTAATGTTGGGGGGGGGTATTGTATGTTTTTTTTTACAGGCAAAAGAGCTGAATTATTTGGGGCATGCCCCGCAAATGGCCCTTTTCAGGGCTAGTAAGGTAAAAGAGCTTTGAACTTTTTTAATTTAGAATAGGGTAGGGCATTTTTTTTATTTTGGGGGTCTTTGTTATTTTATTAGGGGGCTTAGAGTAGGTGTAATTAGTTTAAAATTGTTGTAATATTTTTCTAATGTTTGTAAATATTTTTTTATTTTTTGTACTAGTTAGTTATTTATTTGTAGGTATTGTATTTAATTAATTTATTGATAGTGTAGTGTTAGGTTTAATTGTAGATAATTGTAGGTAGTTTATTTAATTAATTTATTGATAGTGTAGTGTTAGGTTTAATTGTAACTTAGGTTAGGATTTATTTTACAGGTAATTTGTAATTATTTTAACTAGGTAACTATTAAATAGTTCTTAACTATTTAATAGCTATTGTACCTGGTTAAAATAAATACAAAGTTGCCTGTAAAATAAATATTAATCCTAAAATAGCTACAATATAATTATAATTTATATTGTAGCTATATTAGGGTTTATTTTACAGGTAAGTATTTAGATTTAAATAGGATTAATTTATTTAATAAGAGTTAATTTATTTTGTTAGAATAAAATTATATTTAACTTAGGGGGGTGTTAAGGTTAGGGTTAGAATTAGCTTTAGGGGTTAAAAATTTTATTACAGTAGCGGTGAGCTCCGGTCGGCAGATTAGGGGTTAATACTTGAAGTTAGGTGTCGGCGATGTTAGGGAGGGCAGATTAGGGGTTAATACTATTTCTTATAGGGTTATTGAGTGGGAGTGAGGCGGATTAGGGGTTAATAACTTTATTATAGTAGCGGTGAGATGCGGTAGGCAGATTAGGGGTTAATTATTGTAGGTAGCTGGCGTCGACGTTGTGGGGGGCAGATGAGGGGTTAATATAATATAATATAGGGGGTCAGCGGTGTTAGGGGCAGCAGATTAAGGGTACATAGCTATAATGTAGGTTGCGGTGGTGTACGGAGCGGCAGATTAGGGGTTAATAATAAAATGCAGGGGTCAGCGATAGCGGCAGCAGAATAGGGGTTAATAAGTGTAAGGTTAGGGGTGTTTAGACTCGGGGTACATGTTAGGGTGTTAGGTGCAGACTTAGGAAGTGTTTCCCCATAGGAAACAATGGGGCCGCGTTAGGAGCTGAACGCTGCTTTTTTGCAGGTGTTAGGTTTTTTTTCAGCTCAAACTGCCCCATTGTTTCCTATGGGGGAATCGTGCACGAGCACGTTTTTGATGCTGGCCGCGTCCGTGAGCACCGCTGGTATCGAGAGTTGCAGTTGCGGTAAATATGCTCTACGCTCCTTTTTTGTAGCCTAACGCAGCCATTCTGTGAACTCTAAATACCAGCGGTATTTAAAAGGTGCGGCCAGAAAAAAGCATGCGTAGCTAACGCACCCCTTGCCGCAAAACTCTAAATCTAGGCGTTGGTTTGCATAATAAATGCGACTTCTGTGCTTCAACAAAATCCAACGTAGCGCTTAATACTTGCGGTTCTGAGGGAGTCCCACTATCGCGGTGCCACACCTGCTAGGTACACCTGTTGATGTAACAAGAAAGGTGTATTTCCATAGGGTGTTTGTCTCCTCTCTTTTCCCTTGTGATGATACTTAGTAAGCATACACTTGTGGATGCGTCTCCAAATTCCAGACAACTCCATTCAAGAGTTTCCGTTCTTGAAACATTCTTGCCTTTGTTGCTCCAGCAAACACTACTGCCAGCTATGTGCGTTTCACCCCTAAGTCTCTGGGGCTTCTTCCGGCTCCAAAAATACACATTATCATAGGTATCTTGAGGTTTCTTTTAAGGAAAAATAACGGAGGAAATCTCCTCGCATTTGGAAGCTTTTGAAATGTGTACTTTGTTGGGGCAAAATGGTAACATTTTATAATAGTAATCAATTGTTACTTAAATGCATATCACTCAATGAAAGTATATACAATAATTTAAACACGTTAATACAGATAGTTTAGTATTGTAATTTTGCTCCCTTTCTACGCAGTGTACAATTTATGAAAAATGAAAATGTATTTTCCTTTGCGCACAATATCTATATAAATAATTGAGGTTAGAACTACGATCCAAATGATCATATGTACATAATCATATGTATACTTTAATAGTTTATAGATAGGCAGTTGTTGCAGTTTAAAGTATTTTTGAAGTATTTTGTAAATATTTATTAGATCTCTAATTTATAGCAGATATCATTTAAATTATTATTAATAAAATCTATATTCACTTTCTGAGAAGTGAACTTCGATATGAATTCATACCCTCTCATCTGTAGTAAAAGTATTATGAAACTAAATTATATCTGATATTTTTAAATATATATATATAAAGAGAAAAAAATCATTCAGCCAAAAAGCATGCATAGTTTATTTCCTCATTCATTCCTAAAGGGGCAAGCGTTTTTAAATTGTAGATCCATTTACATTCATTTTGTAATAATAATTTATTAAGATTACCTCCTCTTTCTTTGAGGTCTCTTCTTTGTAGACCCCTAAATTTTAGTTCATGCTTGTTGCTGTTATGATTATAGAAAAAATGTCCTGCTACACTGCTAGTGTCAATCAATTTATTTTTAATATCTCTTTTGTGTTCTTTTATTCTTTCCTTTAGCTCTCTGTAGGTTTTTCCTACGTAATAACAAGGGCAGCTACAGTAAACTAAATAAACTACTCCTTCACTTTGGCAATTTATGTGTCCCTGAATGTACCATTGTTTACCAAATGTATCAATACATTTATTGCCAGTGTCATATTTGTACATACTGAACATTTTGAACATTTGAAGTTGCCATCTTTACTTTTGTATTGAGAAAGCCAATTGCTATCTATATTGGAAGAGAAGTGACTTTTGACAAGTTTGTCTTTAAGATTTGGAGCTTTTCTAGCTGTCATTTGAGGTGTTTTACCCACACACTTTGCTATAAAGCAATCTAGAGTTAGAACGTGCCAATGTCTTAGAAGAATTGTTCTTATTTTTGCCCAAGAATCATTGTAAGTACTTATAAATCTTACTGAGTCTTCTTTCAGTTTATCTTTTCATTTATACAGGATTTCCTGCCTTTCCAGATATCTTGCTTTAGTATATGCTCTTTCAATACAATTTTGTGGGTAACCACGTTCTTTGAATCTCTGTTTTAATTCATTGACCTCAGTTTTAAAGGTTTCTAATTTAGAACAATTACGCCTATGTCTAAGATATTGACCTTGAGGTATATTTTGAAGTAAATGGACAGGGTGATGACTATCTGCATGTAGCAGAGTGTTACCTGCTGTTTGTTTTCTGTGGGTGGCAGTCACAATACATTGATTATCATTCCTTATAGTCAAGTCTAGAAAACTAATTTCTGTTTTGCTGCTTGTGTAGGTGAATTTTAGATTAAAGTTATTAATATTCAGGGAGTCCATAAAATCTGTCAATTTTTCTTCTGACCCCTCCCATAACAATAATACATCATCTATAAAGCGTATCCATAATCCTATGTGATCTTTGTAATTACCATCCCAGATAACTTCCTTTTCCCAATAGCCTAGGTACAGACATGCATACGTTGGGTCACAACAAGTGCTCATGGCTGTGCCTAGGATTTGTTCATAAATCTTTTGATTGAAAATAAAATAATTATGTCTTAGCAAGAAATTCAGGAGGGAGATCACAAATTGTGTGTGCTCAGTATATATTTTGCCTCTCTGTTCAAAAAAATATTTCCACACCTTTGTCATGTGGGATTGAAGAATATAACCCTTCCACATCATTTGCTACCAGCAGTGTATTTTTGAGAACAGTGAGACCTTCCAGTTTTTTTAGGACATCTAATGAGTCTTTAACAAAGGAAGGCAAATTATCAAGGAAGGGTCTGAGACTATAGTCAACATATTCTGAGATTTTCTCAGTTAGAGATCCAATCCCAGATATTATTGGCCTACCTGGAGGGGGCAATCTCCCTTTATGTAATTTTGGGATAGTATAAAAAGTGGGTATAATTGGAAACTTTACTTTTAAGAAATCAAATTCTCGTTTATTAATTATTCCCT
>NC_069499.1:1055641324-1055646324 GCF_027579735.1 Bombina bombina | reverse complement strand
CAAGTGCGGCACATTCTCACTACTTTTGCTAGCTATCAAAAAACTAGCAGGTACGCTCGGCACTTTTACGGCCCAGCGTACCTGGTTTTCAAAGCGCCAGCCTGGAGGCGGCGGATCCCATAGGAATCAATGGGAGTCTGACCATAGCGAAAGTACAAGTTCGCTGCTGACAGACATCCCATTGATTTCTATGGGAGCTGTCTACACCTAACACCCTAACATGTACCCCGAGTCTAAACACCCCTAATCTGACCCCCCCTACACCGCCGCAACTAAATAAAGTTATTACCCCCTAAACCGCCGCTCCCGGAGCCCACCGCAAGCTACTCTATACATATTAACCCCTAAACCGCCGCTCCCGGAGCCCACCGCAACTATAATAAATGTATTAACCCCTAACCCGCCGCTCCCTGAACCCGCCGCAACCTATATTAAATGTATTAACCCCTATCCTGCCCCCCCTACACCGTCGCCACCTATAATACATTTATTAACCCCTAATCTGCCCCCCCTACACCGTCGCCACCTATAATAAATTTATTAACCCCTATCCTGCCCCCCACTACGCCGCCGCCACTGTAATAAAATGATTAACCCCTAAACCTAAGTCTAACCCTAACGCCCCCTAACTTAAATATTAATTAAATAAATCTAAATAAATTAACTCTTATTAACTAAATGAATCCTATTTAAAACTAAATACTTACCTTTAAAATAAACCCTAATATAGCTACAATATAAATAATAATTATATTCTAGCTATCTTAGGATTTATTTTTATTTTACAGGTACCTTTCAATTTATTTTAACCATGTACAATAACTATTAAATAGTTATTAACTATTTAATAGCTTACCTAGCTAAAATAAAGAGAAATGTACCTGTGAAATAAATCCTAACCTAAGTTACAATTACACCTAACACTACACTATACTTTAATAAATTATTCCTATTTAAAAATAAATACTTACCTGTAAAATAAACCCTAAGATAGCTACAATGTAATTAATACTTATATTATAGCTATTTTTGGATTTATATTTATTTTACAGGTAACTTTGTATTTATTTTAGCTAGTTAGAATAGTTATTAAATAGTTATTAACTATTTAATAACTACCTAGCTAAAAGAAATACAAAATTACCTGTAAAATAAATCCTAACTTAAGTTACAATTAAACCTAATACTACACTATCATTAAATTAACTAAATAAACTACCTACAAAGAACTACAATGAAATACAATTACATAAACTAACTAAAGTACAAAAAATAAAAAAAGCTAAGTTACAAAAAATAAAAAATTAAGTTACAAACATGTTAAAAATATTACAACAATTTTAAGCTACTTACACCTAATCTAAGCCCCCTAATAAAATAACAAACCCCCCCAAAATAAAAAAATCCCTACCCTATTCTAAATTACATAAATTTCAATGCTCTTTTACCTTACCAGCCCTTAAAAGGGCCATTTGTGGGGGCATGCCCCAAAAAGTTCAGCTCTTTTGCCTGTAAAATAAAAATGCAACCCCCCCCCAACATTAAAACCCACCACCCACATACCCCTAATCTAACCCAAACCCCCCTTACAAAAACCTAACACTAATCCCCTGAAGATCATCCTACCTTGAGTCGTCTTCACTCAGCCGAGCCACCGATGGAACTGAAGAGGGCATCCGGAACGGAAGAAGTTAATCCTCCAAGCGGCGCTGAAGAAATCTTCCATCCGATGAAGTCATCATCCAGGCGGCGCAGAAGAAGTCTTCGATCCGGCCGATGTCATCTTCAAAGAGGCGCTGAAGAGGTCTTCTATCCGGGCGAAGTCATCTTCCAAGCCGGGTCTTGAATCTTCCTTCCGCCGACGCGGAACCACCTTCTTCACCGACGGACTACGACGAATGACGGCTCCTTTAAGGGACGTCATCCAAGATGGCGTCCCCTCAATTCCGATTGGCTGATAGGATTCTATCAGCCAATCGGAATTAAGGTAGGAAAATCTGATTGGCTGATGGAATCAGCCAATCAGATTCAAGTTCAATCCGATTGGCTGATCCAATCAGCCAATCAGATTGAGCTCGCATTCTATTGGCTGTTCCGATCAGCCAATAGAATGCGAGCTCAATCTGATTGGCTGATTGGATCAGCCAATCGGATTGAACTTGAATCTGATTGGCTGATTCCATCAGCCAATCAGATTTTCCTACCTTAATTCCGATTGGCTGATAGAATCCTATCAGCCAATCGGAATTGAGGGGACGCCATCTTGGATGACGTCCCTTAAAGGAGCCGTCATTCGTCGTAGTCCGTCGGTGAAGAAGGTGGTTCCGCGTCGGCGGAAGGAAGATTCAAGACCCGGCTTGGAAGATGACTTCGCCCGGATAGAAGACCTCTTCAGCGCCTCTTTGAAGATGACATCGGCCGGATCGAAGACTTCTTCAGCGCCGCCTGGATGATGACTTCATCGGATGGAAGATTTCTTCAGCGCCGCTTGGAGGATTAACTTCTTCCGTTCCGGATGCCCTCTTCAGTTCCATCGGTGGCTCGGCTGAGTGAAGACGACTCAAGGTAGGATGATCTTCAGGGGATTAGTGTTAGGTTTTTGTAAGGGGGGTTTGGGTTAGATTAGGGGTATGTGGGTGGTGGGTTTTAATGTTGGGGGGGGTTGTATTTTTATTTTACAGGCAAAAGAGCTGAACTTTTTGGGGCATGCCCCCACAAATGGCCCTTTTAAGGGCTGGTAAGGTAAAAGAGCATTGAAATTTATGTAATTTAGAATAGGGTAGGGATTTTTTTTATTTTGGGGGGGTTTGTTATTTTATTAGGGGGCTTAGATTAGGTGTAAGTAGCTTAAAATTGTTGTAATATTTTTAACATGTTTGTAACTTAATTTTTTATTTTTTGTAACTTAGCTTTTTTTATTTTTTGTACTTTAGTTAGTTTATGTAATTGTATTTCATTGTAGTTCTTTGTAGGTAGTTTATTTAGTTAATTTAATGATAGTGTAGTATTAGGTTTAATTGTAACTTAAGTTAGGATTTATTTTACAGGTAATTTTGTATTTCTTTTAGCTAGGTAGTTATTAAATAGTTAATAACTATTTAATAACTATTCTAACTAGCTAAAATAAATACAAAGTTACCTGTAAAATAAATATAAATCCAAAAATAGCTATAATATAAGTATTAATTACATTGTAGCTATCTTAGGGTTTATTTTACAGGTAAGTATTTATTTTTAAATAGGAATAATTTATTAAAGTATAGTGTAGTGTTAGGTGTAATTGTAACTTAGGTTAGGATTTATTTCACAGGTACATTTCTCTTTATTTTAGCTAGGTAAGCTATTAAATAGTTAATAACTATTTAATAGTTATTGTACATGGTTAAAATAAATTGAAAGTTACCTGTAAAATAAATATAAATCCTAAGATAGCTAGAATATAATTATTATTTATATTATAGCTATATTAGGGTTTATTTTAAAGGTAAGTATTTAGTTTTAAATAGGATTCATTTAGTTAATAAGAGTTAATTTATTTAGATTTATTTAATTAATATTTAAGTTAGGGGGGCGTTATGGTTAGGGTTAGACTTAGGTTTAGGGGTTAATCATTTTATTACAGTGGCGGCGGCGTAGTGGGGGGCAGGATAGGGGTTAATAAATTTATTATAGGTTGCGGCGGGTTCATGGAGCGGCGGTTTAGGGGTTAAACTATTTATTTAGTTGCGGAGAGGTGCGGGATCAGCAGGATAGGGGTTAATAATTTTATAATAGAGGGCGACGGTATAGGGGGGGCAGGATAGGGGTTACTAGGTATAATGTAGGTGGCAGCGGTGTCCGGGAGCGGCGGTTTAGGGGTTAATACATTTATAAGAGTTGCGGCAGGGTCTAGGAGCGGCGGTTTAGGGGTTAGTAACTTTATTGAGTTGCGGGGGGCTCCGGGGGCGCCGGTATAGGGGGTAGAACAGTGCAGTTTAGTGTGAGTGCTTAGTGACAGGCTAGCAATAAAGCTGGGAAAAAGCCGAAGGGCAGCGAGATCGGATGAGTGATAACTGTCACAGTCCGCTGCTCATCGCCCCGCGGCTTTTTGACAGCTTTATTTGATAACTTAGGCGAACGTATTCAAGGTCCGCGGCGGCAAAGGTAGGCGAGCTTAGGCGGACGTATTGGGCCGGCGAAGCCAGAAAAGTAGACGGCTTGATAACTACCCCCCACTGTGTAATCATTGAAGATAGATTAAAACAAAGAGGATACAGTGAGGAAACCCTAAATAAAGCAAGAGAAAGCGTACAACACAGAACAAGGGAGGACTTACTCACATATAAAAAGAAGGATATCAAAGTAAGGGACAAAGTGAAACCTAGGTTTATTACAACCTATAGTACAGATTTAAAAAATATTAGTAAAATCATTAAAGAAACCATTCCCATATTACACTCAGATCCAATACTTAAAACAATAACCTGTGAGGGAGTAGATGTAATATCTAAAAGAGGAAAAACACTCTCTAATTATCTTTCTCCATCCAATGTATCAACTAGACAAAATACATGTTGGCTGAAAGAAAGGAAAGGATTTTTTAGGTGTAGAAGAAACATATGTAAAACTTGTAACCACATAACAGAGGGTAATATCTTTACCTCATATGCAACACAGCAAGAATACAAAATTAAATACTACATAAATTGTTCTACTACACATGTAGTATATCTATTAACATGTGAACTGTGTAAAATCCAATATGTAGGTAAAACCAAAAGAAGTATCAAAGACAGGTTTTTACAGAACCTCAGATCAATTGAGGACGATGACACTGACACACCAGTGTCAAGGCACTTTAAAACACAACATAATTCAGATGCATCGTTGCTCAAAATACAAGGTATTGATCATGTTCCCCTATGGAAACGTGGAGGAGACAGAGAAGACAAACTCAACAAACGTGAGGTCTTCTGGATATTCACACTAAAAACATGTAATCCCCAAGGGTTGAACATGCG
>NC_069499.1:1054576324-1054688824 GCF_027579735.1 Bombina bombina | reverse complement strand
TATATTTATTTTACAGGTAACTTGGTATTTATTTTAACTAGGTACAATAGCTATTAAATAGTTAATAACTATTTAATAGCTACCTAGTTAAAATAATTACCAATTTACATGTAAAATAAATCCTAACCTAAGTTACAAATACACCTACACTATCAATAAATTAAATAAACTACAAATATCTAAACTAAAATACAATTAAACACACTAAACTAAATTACAAAAAAACAAACAAACACTAAATTACAAAAAATAAAAAAAGATTACAAGAATTTTAAGCTAATTACACCTATTCTAAGCCCCCTAATAAAATAATAAAGCCCCCCAAAATAAAAAAATGCCATACCCTATTCTAAAATAAAAATTAACCAGCTCTTTTACCAGCCCTTAAAAGGGCTTTTTACGGTGCATGCCCCAAAGTAATCAGCTCTTTTGCCTGTAAAAAACCCCACAATACCACCCCCCAACATTACAACCTACCACCCACATACCCCTACTCTAAACCCACCCAAACCCCCCTTAAAAAACCTAACACTAACCCCCAGAAGATCTCCGTACCTTGAGTCGTCTTCACCCAGCCGGGCCGAACTCTTCATCCAGATGTGGTCCTCCATCCCGGCGATGTCTTCATCCAAGCGGCAAAGAAGAGGTCTTCCATCCCAGAGATGTCTTCATCCAAGCGGCAAAGAAGAGGTCCTCCATCAGGGCGAAGTCATCTTCCAAGCGGCATCTTCAATCTTCTTTCTTCCGGCTTCTTCTGACCTCCGACGCGGAACATCAAGCTTGCCCAATCAGCCAATCAGATTTTCTTACCTTAATTCCGATTGGCTGATATAATCCTATCAGCCAATCGGAATTCGAGGGACGCCATCTTGGATGACGTCATTTAAAGGAAACTTAATTTGTCGCTCAGTCGTCGGGCCAGCTGGATGTTCCGTCGGAGGTCGGAAGAAGCCGGAAGAAAGAAGACTGAAGATGCTGCTTGGAGGATGACTTTGCCCCAATGGAGGACCTCTTCTTTGCCTCTTGGATAAAGACATCTCCGGGATAGAGGACCACATCTGGAGGAAGAGTTCAGCCCGGCTAAGTGAAGACGACTCAAGGTAGGGAGATCTTCTGGGGGTTAGTGTTAGGTTTTTTTAAGGGGGGTTTGGGTGGTTTTAGAGTAGGGGTATGTGGGTGGTGGGTTGTAATGTTGGGGGGTGGTATTGTGTTTTTTTTTACAGGCAAAGAGCTGATTACTTTAGGGCATGCCCCGCAAAAAGCCCTTTTAAGGGCTGGTAAAAGAGCTGGTTAATTTTTAATTTAGAATAGGGTAGGGCATTTTTTTTATTTTGGGGGGCTTTATTATTTTATTAGGGGGCTTAGAATAGGTGTAATTAGCTTAAAATTCTTGTATTTTTTAATTTTTTGTAATTTAGTGGGGTTTTTTTTATTTAGTTTAGTGTGTTTAATTGTATTTTAGTTTAGATATTTGTAGTTTATTTAATTTATTGATAGTGTAGGTGTATTTGTAACTAAGGTTAGGATTTATTTTACAGGTAAATTTGTAATTATTTTAACTAGGTAGCTATTAAATAGTTATTAACTATTTAATAGCTATTGTACCTAGTTAAAATAAATAACAAGTTACCTGTAAAATAAATATAAACACTAAAATAGCTACAATGTAATTATTAATTATATTGTAGCTATCTTAGGGTTTATTTTATAGGTAAGTATTTAGTTTTAAATAGGAATAATTTAGTTAATATTATTAATATTATTTAGATTTATTTTAATAATAATTAAGTTAGGGGTGTTAGAGTTAGATAGGGTTAATATAGTTAATATATATAACTATATTAACTATATTAACCCTAATATAATTAGGGTTAATATAGTTAATATAGGTGGCGGCGGTGTAGGGGGAATTAGATTACAGGCA
Organism: Bombina bombina; assembly: GCF_027579735.1. Classification (NCBI taxonomy): domain Eukaryota; kingdom Metazoa; phylum Chordata; class Amphibia; order Anura; family Bombinatoridae; genus Bombina; species Bombina bombina. Next base: position 1,054,686,900 of record NC_069499.1, on the reverse strand, counting down.
AAAGAGCTGATTACTTTGTGAAAATGCCCCGCAAAAAGCCCTTTTAAGGGCTGGTAAAAGAGCTGATTACTTTGGGGCAAAGCCCCGCAAAGAGCCCTTTTAAGGGCTGGCAATATAGCTGTTTACTTTGGGGCAATGCCATGCAAAAAGCCCTTTTCAGTGCTATTTGTAGGTTTAGACTTAGCTTTAGTGGTAGGGAAATTTTAGTATTTTAGGGGTTAATTAATTTAATATAGGTGGCGGCGGTGTAGGGGGATTAAATTAGGGGTTAATAATTTTAATATAGCTGGCGGCGGGGTAGGAGCTCACATTAGGGGGTAGGTAATGTAGGTGGCGGTGGTGTAAGGGGCTCGCATTAGGGGGTAGGTAATGTAGATGGCGGCGGGGTAGGGGCTCACATTAGGGGGTAGGTAATGTAGATGGAGGTGGTGTAAGGGGCTCACATTAGGGGGTAGGTAATGTAGATGGCGGCGGTGTAAAGGGCTCACATTAGGGGGTAGGTAATGTAGATGGCGGCGGGGTAGGGGCTCACATTAGGGGGTAGGTAATGTAGATGGCGGCGGTGTAGGGGCTCACATTAGGGGGTTATACATTTAATGTAGGTGGTGGCAGGGTCCGGTTGCGGCGGTTTAGGGGTTAAATATTTTATTAGGGATTGCGGCGGGGGATCGCGGTTGACAGGTAGATAGACATTGCGCATGCGTTAGGTGTTAGGTTTTATTTTGCAGCTAGTTTAGGGAGTTACGGGGCTCCAATACACAGCGTAAGGCTTACTACGCCTGCAATTTGTGGCGAGCTGAAAATGGAGTAAGATTTCTCCATTTTCGCCACGTAAGTCCTTACGCTGTATATTGGATACCAAACTGCGCGGGTTAGGTATACCTGTCTATGGGCCAAAAACTACGGCCGAAGGCAGAAATATATGATCGTAACTTCTATGTTACGCCGTATATGTGATACCAAACCAGCGCAAAATTTGGCGTCACCGGCTTTTGCAGGCGACGATTTATATCGGATCGAGGCCCTGGTGTTTATTTCCAGAAATCTCTATTTCGGTTTCATCTGACCATATTTGAAGTCCCAATAGTGTCTAAAAAACTGAAGACACGTGAATTTGTTTTTGGATAAGTGTAGAGGCTTTTTTCTTGAAACCCTTCTAAACAACTTGTGGTGATGTAGGTGACGTCGGATTGTAGTTTTGGAGATGTTCTGACCCCAAGATGCAACTAACTTCTTCAATTCTCCTGCTTTGATCCTTGGAGATATTGTGGCCACTCGAACCACCCTCTTCAAAGTGCATTGAGACACACGTCCTCTTTCAGGTTGATTTATAACATTTACAGTTGACTGAAACTTCTTAATTATTGCCCTAATGGCGGAAATGGGCATTTTAAATTATTTTTCTATTTTCATATAGCCACATCACATTTTGTGAAGCTCAACACCTTTTTGCCACACATCACAGCTATATTCCTTGGTCTTACCCATTGTGATGAATGACTAAGGGAATTTGGCCTATGTGTTACCTCATATTTATACCCCTGCAAAACAGGATATCATGGTTGAACAATTTCCTGTTCCTAGTCACTCAGGTGTAATTAAAAATGTAAAATATAAATGGGATTATACCTCAAATATATTTTTCTCATTTGAATTCATAGAGATGCCAATAATTGTGCCACACATATATTTAACAAAGATATTTACCAAGGGTGCCTATTTTAGTGAAGGGTACTGTATGTATGTATGTATATATATATATATATATATATATATATATATATATATATATATATATATATATATATATATATATATATATATATATATATATATATATATATATATATATACAAAAAGATACAATATACAGTGCTAGAGGGAAAATAACACTTAAATGTAACAACAAGAACTAATACTCTCCTTTTAGATAAGACCGCAGCCTTCTTACAGTCTCTCCTCTGTGACTGTTTTATACAAGTGGAAAAATGGCAAATAGATGGCGCTGGTCTGTACAATGATGTTTCTCTATATGGAGAAGAGAAAAAGGGCTTGAGGTGTGTGTAGGATCCAATTAATATAAGTGCAGTATACTCACTCCATAAGTAGTGGGAGTTCAGCTGCGATGTAATGTGTCTCCAGAGTGATGTAGTTCCCCAGAATAGTTTCAGAAACTCTCAAGAACCTGTTAATAGGTCTGCAAGCAAATGAAGACTCAAAATGACCAAAGGTGTCCAGTAAATCAAGAAAAAACAAAATAGTAACTTACTCCATAAATAGGAGAATCTCAGCAAAGAAGAATATCAACAGTCTTCCAACTTTGATAAAAAGATATTTATTTAAGCTCAATGCGTTTCAACTTTTAGCAAGTCTTTCTCAAGAGCAATATAAAATCAATAAAAGCAAGTAGCTGTGTATGATTGCTGTGTTCACAAGCCGGTTTATATACAGAGGTGATGCTATCCAATTTCCTGTGTAAGACAGGAAGTTGGATTTACAATATACAATGTAAAAAACAAAACAAAATAAAGAATATGGATTGGTGGCAGACTAATTATATACTTAAATTGTTATTAAAATTTCAAATGCCGATATTTTTGATAAATTTGTAGTTAAAATACATAGTCTGGCATCAATCCGATTTTTAACCAATCAGAAACGGTATCTATAAATTGACCAATTGGGAATGACTAGAGATTCAGTCCTCAAACAGGTAGTTAATGGTGCATGTGTTCCTTTTCAGGTCCGGTTGGAGTCATGTGAGTCAAACTGCCAATCCGTGCAAAGTTGTGTGCTAAATGAAGGCGACCAATCTGTATGGAGTTTGCAAAACTTTTCAGTCTGCAAGGGAATTGTTGATAGGTCCATATTTGAGAGGGGAGGATCTTTTGACTTTTGCTTATTGTGTCCTTTATATCGGAGTTAAATGCATTTAAATTGTCTAGAAAAAAGCGGAAAAGATATGAACAGTATTTGTTCTTTCTCATGCATATAAAATATAAGGATGATTTTCATCATATGTTATCATACATAACTTTGATCTACATTACGTTAGATTTATTACATTCGTAAAGGAACAGCATTTATAGAAAAACAACATATCTCTATATGACATTGTGATGTATATATTCCAACTGCAAAGATCATTCGCTTCAAAAAATGATTAAAATCCCTATAGTTTGAATACATTTTTTTTTTATTATATATTTTGTTATGAAGAACTTAGTTTCTAATATTTTACCTAAAGATAATAAAAAAGTAAAAAGTGCACTTTTGTTGAATAAAAACTTTAAACATTGTGTGTGTAATTACTATCGTGAATATGTGTTTAAACTGTGAGTTGTAGTGCCCACTTGGTCTTATTTAGAAGACTGTAACGTAATTTAATATTTAAATGACTAGTGAAAATTGAAGCTGTGGTATTTGTAACAATTACAAAATCCATAAGTATTCATACGAGGATACGTAGTAAAAACTAAATGTATCCATAGCTTAGGGTTAATTGTAAGTGGAATAAATATAAAAGTGCTCAATGTCTAATATAGACGCTAGGTAAAAAATACATATAGTAAATATTAGTGTGTTAAAATTATGTTGAATGATAATATGGAAGACTTGAAAATATAACAACCTAAAATTGAGTAAATGAAGGAATTTCTAGGGATATTATTAAATGAATGCTGCTATTTTGATATCTTTATTTAAACCCCAATTGTTATATGTTCTCATGGTGTGAATCCACCATAGTTCTCTTTTGTCTAGTTGTTTCCCTATTGTGCCTCCTCTCCAATGTGTAGACACCTTCTCTATTCCTAACCAAAGGAAATGCTCTTTGTTGAAAACTGGGCAAGAATTACAATGTATGTGTACCCCATGGTTATCGTGTTTTTTTTCTATTTTATTCAGATGTTCTAAAATACGTGTTTTTAGGAATCGGGAGGTTTGTCCTAAATATTGAATTTTACAATTACATTGTAAAAGATAGATAACATTAGTAGTTTTGCATGTAATGAAATTTTTAATTATAAAAGATTTCCCTGTTACTGTCGAGGTAAAGGTTTTGTGAACTCTCTTAGTGTAATTGCAGCCCTTGCAAAGGCCACACGTATAGAAACCCTGAAGGTTTGAAATAGATAACGGAATTGGGGGGGTCATTCCCTTTATTAATGAGGGGGCTAGTTTTTGTTTTAAGTTATGACCTTTTCTAAAAGTAATCTGTGGTTTGTTTGGTATAATTTTATCCAGAATTTCATCACTTTGAAGAACATGCCAGTGTTTATTTATAATATTTTTGATCTGATGGTGACCTGAATTGAAGGTGGTAATGAATCGGGGGAAAGTGCTTTCTTGTATAGGTTTATTCCTATGTCCACTCAGAGTGGTCTCTCTGTCTCGATCTCTGATGAGTTGTCTATCTGATTCTAATTGGTCCTTTTTATATCCTTTTTGTAAAAATCTATTTTTAAGTAGGATAGATTGCTCATCATAATCCTTTAGTGTGTTGCAATTGCGTCTGATGCGCTGAAACTGACCTTTTGGGATGGCTTGGAGCCATGTGGGATGATGTTGGCTATCGTGTCGGATGTAAGTGTTGGTATCACATTTCTTAAAGAAAGTTTTAGTGTGAATATCCACATCTTTTACTGAAATTGATAAGTCTAAGAAAGTAGCCTCTGTTTTATGTATTTCTGGGGTAAGTATGATATTCATATTATTATTATTTAAAAGGGCAATAAAGACCTGTAAGGATTGTGAATCTCCCTTCCAAATACATAGCACATCGTCTATGTACCTTCGCCAGGACACCAGGCTCGCCCCAGGCACCATACTGGACCAAACATATAGATGTTCAAAGTGGTCCATGTATATATTGGCGTAACTTGGGGCGAACCTGGTGCCCATGGTGGTTCCGCATGTTTGTAAAAAATATTTATTATCAAACCAAAAAAAATTGTGACTCAACATAAAATCTATAGCTGTGATGATGAATTCTAAAAGTAATGATGAGAGGTTGGGGTCTTGTTTTAATTTCCATTCAATAGCTGCAATACCTTTTTGGTGGTCAATTATAGAGTATAAGGAAGTGACGTCTAAAGTAACCCAATAGTAATCTGTTTCCCATTTTATATCGTTAATTACACTCAAGACATGTGTGGTGTCTTTAAAATAGGATTGTGAATTTTGTGCATAGGGTTGGAGTAAAAAATCAATAAAGGAAGATAAATTGTCTGTTAATGAGTCAATACCACTGATGATAGGGCGTCCTGGGGGATGTGTGGAATTTTTATGTAGTTTGGGCAAAAGATAAAAAATGGGTGTTTTAGAATCCTTTTTGAATAGGAAGTCAAATTCATTTTCAGATATGATCTTTTATCTAAAGCCTGAGTTAACACTTCTTGTAGCTCTTGGCAGAAATCTTTTTTAGGAGACTTATCCAAAATTTTATATGTTTTTTTATCTGATAATATGTTGTATGCTTCCTGTAAATAAAATTCTTTATCCATCACAACTACTCCTCCGCCCTTGTCGGCTTCTTTAATGACAATGTCTTCCCTTTTGTTAAGTGCTTTTAAAATTTCTGTTTCTATTTTAGTTAGATTATGAGACTTCGGTTGTTCTTTTATATTTTCTATATCTTTTAGAATGAGTTTACCAAAAACATCTATGCTAGACCCCTTGCAATGACTTGGGTAGAATTTAGATGTCTTTTTAAATTTCGATCTAGGTTCTGGTGGATTATAACTGGTAGTATCTTTTTTTGCAAAAAAACGTTTCACTGTTAAATTTCTGATAATTTTTTGTGCATCTATGAACAATTGGAAGGTATTAACCCCTTGTGTGGGAATAAATTTGAGGCCTTTAGCTAAAATTTGTTTTTCTTGTTCTGAGATGATTTTAGTTGATATATTATATACCACTATTCCATCTGTCTCCTTCGTCTGTGTCTTTCTCCTGCCTCCTCTCCCTCCCCTGGATGTTCTGGTGTTCGCTCCCTTTTCTTTTGATTGGATCTGTCTGTCTGTTGTGCATAATAGTTGTTTGGGCTGTCTGGTCTGATGGGTGAATATCTGTTTGGGTGAAACCAATCTTGATGTCTCGGAGTGTTTATAGATTGTGTTTTGTGTCTGTCTCGATTGAATTGATTTCGAAAAGGATGGCTATGTTCTGAATCATCTCTATTGGAATGTCTATTATCTTGATGGTATTGATTTGATGATTCAAAGTGATTTCTAGTATTTATTGAGTCAAAGGTGCTCCTATAGTTTTCCCTTCTGTTCCTATGATTATCCCTTGTGTTATGAGAACGGTTCGTAAAGTTGGCTCTAGTTTGGAAATGGTGTGGTGGTTCTTCTTTATATTGTGCATAGTAAGGGCCATTATCTTTTTGTTGGTGTGTACCCCCTGAATGCATATAGGTGTATGACTGAGTTCTAGACCTTTCTCATGGTTTTATGCTGGAATGTGGTCTCCCTCTATTTGAAAAGCCATTGGAGGGTTTATTAATTGTATGTGTTTGAGAATTATCTGATTGAAGTTGTACATATTGTGTTCCATTAGTAAAGTCATCCTTATCTCTAAGGTATTTGTTATATTTTGAATCTCCTATTTTTTCATCTAATTCTTTTGCTTTTTTCTTAATATCCTCAAATTTTTCACAAAAAGCTTTATTTGACAAATAAGGCTCTAATTCAATTTCCAAAGCTGTTATTTATTTTTCTATATGTTTTAAATTAACCTCTTGATATTCATATAATAAACTCACAAGTTCAGTAGAACATTTATGTAATGCTGCATTCCATTTAACCAAAAATTCTTTATCATTGGTTCCAAAAGCTGGTAATTTATATACTCTTAAACCTCTAGGTACAATATTTTCATTCAAATATCTACTGAGAAAGGTGGTTTCCCACCATTTTTTAGTTTCTTTAGAATAAAGTTTTTGTAATTTATTTATAATAGATTCCCAATTTGGAACTTCAGATTGATTATCCTTAAAATTGTTATTATACCTATTTTGTCGTGCTGCCCTCCAATCATTAAGAGTGTTCCTGGACATGTAGGAGATAGAACAATATAGATACAAAAAGATACAATATACAGTGCTAGATGGAAAATAACACTTAAATGTAACAACAAGAACTAATACTCTCCTTTAAGATAAGACCACAACCTTCTTACAGTCTCTAGTCTGTGACTGTTTTATACAAGTGGAAAAATGGCAAATAGATGGCGCTGGTTTGTACAATGATGTTTCTCTATATGGTGAAGAGAAAAAGGGCTTGAGGTGTGTGTAGGATCCAATTAATATAAGTGCAGTATACTCACTCCATAAGTAGTGGGAGTTCAGCTGCGATGTAATGTGTCTCCAGAGTGATGTAGTTCCCCAGAATAGTTTCAGAAACTCTCAAGAACCTGTTAATAGATCTGCAAGCAAATGAAGACTCAAAATGACCAAAGGTGTCCAGTAAATCAAGAAAAAACAAAATAGTAACTTACTCCATAAATAGGAGAATCCGGCTTGTCTCAGCAAAGAAGAATATCAACAGTCTTCCAACTTTGATAAAAAGATATTTATTTAAGCTCAACGCGTTTCAACTTTTAGCAAGTCTTTCTCAAGAGCAATATAAAATCAATAAAAGCAAGTAGCTGTGTATGATTGCTGTGTTCACAAGCCGGTTTATATACAGAGGTGATGCTATCCAATTTCCTGTGTAAGACAGGAAGTTGGATTTACAATATACAATGTAAAAAACAAAACAAAATGAAGAATATGGATTGGTGGCAGACTAATTATATACTTAAATTGTTATTAAAATTTCAAATGCCGATATTTTTGATAAATTTGTAGTTAAAATACATAGTCTGGCATCAATCCGATTTTTAACCAATCAGAAACGGTATCTATAAATTGACCAATTGGGAATGACTAGAGATTCAGTCCTCAAACAGGTAGTCAATGGTGCATGTGTTCCTTTTTAGGTCCGGTTGGAGTCATGTGAGTCAAACTGCCAATCCGTGCAAAGTTGTGTGCTAAATGAGGGCGGCCAATCTGTGTGGAGTTTGCAAAACTTTTCAGTCTGCAAGGGAATTGTTGATAGGTCCATATTTGAGAGGGGAGGATCTTTTGACTTTTGCTTATTGTGTCCTTTATATCGGAGTTAAATGCATTTAAATTGTCTAGAAAAAAGCGGAAAAGATATGAACAGTATTTGTTCTTTCTCATGCATATACAATATAAGGATGATTTTCATCATATGTTATCATACATAACTTTGATCTACATTACGTTAGATTTATTACATTTGTAAAGGAACAGAATTTATAGAAAAACAACATATCTCTATATGACATTGTGATGTATATATTCCAACTGCAAAGATCATTCGCTTCAAAAAATGATTAAAATCCCTATAGTTTGAATAATTTTTTTTTTTATTATATATTTTGTTATGAAGAACTTCGTTTCTAATATTCTACCTAAAGATAATAAAAAAGTAAAAAGTGCACTTTTGTTGAATAAAAACCATGTGTTTAAACTGTGAGTTGTAGTGCCCACTAACTACAAATTTATCAAAAATATCGGCATTTGAAATTTTAATAACAATTTAAGTATATAATTAGTCTGCCACCAATCCATATTCTTTATTTTGTTTTGTTTTTACATTGTATATTGTAAATCCAACTTCCTGTCTTACACAGGAAATTGGATAGCATCACCTCTGTATATAAACCGGCTTGTGAACACAGCAATCATACACAGCTACTTGCTTTTATTGATTTTATATTGCTCTTGAGAAAGACTTGCTAAAAGTTGAAACGCATTGAGCTTAAATAAATATCTTTTTATCAAAGTTGGAAGACTGTTGATATTCTTCTTTGCTGAGACAAGCCGGATTCTCCTATTTATGGAGTAAGTTACTATTTTGTTTTTTCTTGATTTACTGGACACCTTTGGTCATTTTGAGTCTTCATTTGCTTGCAGACCTATTAACAGGTTCTTGAGAGTTTCTGAAACTATTCTGGGGAACTACATCACTCTGGAGACACATTACATCGCAGCTGAACTCCCACTACTTATGGAGTGAGTATACTGCACTTATATTAATTGGATCCTACACACACCTCAAGCCCTTTTTCTCTTCACCATATAGAGAAACATCATTGTACAGACCAGCACCATCTATTTGCCATTTTTCCACTTGTATAAAACAGTCACAGAGGAGAGACTGTAAAACGGCTGCGGTCTTCTCTAAAAGGAGAGTATTAGTTCTTGTTGTTACATTTAAGTGTTATTTTCCATCTAGCACTGTATATTGTATCTTTTTGTATCTATATTGTTCTATCTCCTACATGTCCAGGAACACTCTTAATGATTGGAGGGCAGCACGACAAAATAGGTATAATAACAATTTTAAGGATAATCAATCTGAAGTTCCAAATTGGGAATCTATTATAAATAAATTACAAAAACTTTATTCTAAAGAAACTAAAAAATGGTGGGAAACCACCTTTCTCAGTAGATATTTGAATGAAAATATTGTACCTAGAGGTTTATAAAGTATACTCTTTTACAGCTTTTGGAACCAATGATAAAGAATTTTTGGTTAAATGGAATGCAGCATTACATAAATGTTCTACTGAACTTGTGAGTTTATTATATGAATATCAAGAGGTTAATTTAAAACATATAGAAAAATAAATAACAGCTTTGGAAATTGAATTAGAGCCTTATTTGTCAAATAAAGCTTGTTGTGAAAAATTTGAGGATATTAAGAAAAAAGCAAAAGAATTAGATGAACAAATAGGAGATTCAAAATATAACAAATACCTTAGAGATAAGGATGACTTTACTAATGGAACACAATATGTACAACTTCAATCAGATAATTCTCAAACACATACAATTAATAAACCCTCCAATGGCTTTTCAAATAGAGGGAGACCACATTCCAGCAAAAAACCATGGGAAAGGTCTAGAACTCAGTCATACACCTATATGCATTCAGGGGGTACACACCAACAAAAAGATAATGGCCCTTACTATGTACAATATAAAGAAGAACCACCACACCATTTCCAAACTAGAGCCAACTTTATGAACCGTTCTCATAACACAAGGGATAATCATAGGAACACAAGGGAAAACTATAGGAGCACCTTTGACTCAAGAAATACTAGAAATCACTTTGAATCATCAAATCAATACCATCAAGATAATAGACATTCCAATAGAGATGATTCAGAACATAGCCATCCTTTTCGAAATCAATTCAATCGAGACAGACACAAAACACAATCTATAAACACTCCGAGACATCAAGATTGGTTTCACCCAAACAGATATTCACCCATCAGACCAGACAGCTCAAACAACTATTATGCACAACAGACAGACAGATCCAATCAAAAGAAAAGGGAGCGAACACCAGAACATCCAGGGGAGGGAGAGGATGCAGGAGAAAGACACAGACGAAGGAGACGGATGGAATAGGGGTATATAATATATCAACTAAAATCATCTCAGAACAAGAAAAACAAATTTTAGCTAAAGGCCTCAAATTTATTCCCACACAAGGGGTTAATACCTTCCAATTGTTCATAGATGCACAAAAATCTATCAGAAATTTAACAGTGAAACGTTTTTTTTGCAAAAAAACATACTACCAATTATAATCCACCAGAACCTAGATCGAAATTTAAAAACCCATCTAAATTCTACCCAAGTCATTGCAAGGGGTCTAGCATAGATGTTTTTGGTAAACTCATTCTAAAAGATATAGAAAATATAAAAGAACAACCGAAGTCTCATAATCTAACTAAAATAGAAACAGAAATTTTAAAAGCACTTAACAAAAGGGAAGACATTGTCATTAAAGAAGCCGACAAGGGCGGAGGAGTAGTTGTGATGTATAAAGAATTTTATTTACAGGAAGCATACAACATATTATCAGATAAAAAAACATATAAAATTTTGGATAAGTCTCATAAAAAAGATTTCTTCCAAGAGCTACAAGAAGTGTTAACTCAGGCTTTAGATAAAAAGATCATATCTGAAAATGAATTTGACTTCCTATTCAAAAAGGATTCTAAAACAGCCATTTTTTATCTTTTGCCCAAACTACATAAAAATTCCACACATCCCCCAGGACGCCCTATCATCAGTGGTATTGACTCATTAACAGACAATTTATCTTCCTTTATTGATTTTTTACTCCAACCCTATGCACAAAATTCACAATCCTATTTAAAAGACACCACACATGTCTTGAGTGTAATTAACAATATAAAATGGGAAACAGATTACTATTGGGTTACTTTAGACGTCACTTCCTTATACTCTATAATTGACCACCAAAAAGGTATTGCAGCTATTGAATGGAAATTAAAACAAGACCCCGACCTCTCATCATTAGTTTTAGAATTCATCATCACAGCTATAGATTTTATGTTGAGTCACAACTTTTTTTGGTTTGATAATAAATATTTTTTACAAACATGCGGAACCGCCATGGGCACCAGGTTCGCCCCAAGTTACGCCAATATATACATGGACCACTTTGAACATCTATATGTTTGGTCCAGTATGGTGCCTGGGGTGAGCCTGGTGTCCTGGCGAAGGTACATAGACGATGTGCTATGTATTTGGAAGGGAGATTCACAATCCTTACAGGTCTTTATTGCCCTTTTAAATAATAATATGAATATCATACTTACCCCAGAAATACATAAAACAGAGGCTACTTTCTTACGGCTAGATTTGGAGTTTTGTCGGTAACGACCCGAAAAGCTAACGCCAGCTTTTTTCTGGCTGCACCATAAAAATAACTCTGGTATTGAGAGTCCACATAAAGGCTGCATTAGGCTCCAAAAAAGAAGCATAGAGCATATTTAACGCAGCTTCAACTCTCGATACCAGAGTTGCTTACGGACGCGGCCAGCCTCAAAAACGTGCTTGTGCACGATTCCCCCATAGAAAAAAATGGGGCTGTTTGAGCTGAAAAAAAATCTAACACCTGCAAAAAAGCCGCGTTCAGCTCCTAACGCAGCCCCATTGTTTGCTATGCGGAAACACTTTCTACGTCTGCACCTAACACTCTAACATGTATCCCGAGTCTAAACACCCCTAACCTTACACTTATTAACCCCTAATCTGCCGCGCCCGCTATCGCTGACCCATGCATATTATTATTAACCCCTAATCTGCCGCTCCGTAAGCCGCCGCTACTTACATTATCCCTATGTACCCCTAATCTGCTGCCCTAACATCGCCGACCCCTATATTATATTTATTAACCCCTAATCTGCCCCCCACAACGTCGCCTCCACCTGCCTACACTTATTAACCCCTAATCTGCCGAGCGGACCTGAGCGCTACTATAATAAAGTTATTAACCCCTAATCCGCCTCACTAACCCTATAATAAATAGTATTAACCCCTAATCTGCCCTCCCTAACATCGCCGACACCTAAATTCAATTATTAACCCCTAATCTGCCGACTGGAGCTAACCGCTAATCTAATAAATGTATTAACCCCTAAAGCTAAGTCTAACCCTAACACTAACACCCCCCTAAGTTAAATATAATTTACATCTAACGAAATTAATTATCTCTTATTAAATAAATTATTCCTATTTAAAGCTTAATACTTACCTGTAAAATAAATCCTAATATAGCTACAATATAAATTATAATTATATTATAGCTATTTTAAGATTAATATTTATTTTACAGGCAACTTTGTAATTATTTTAACCATGTACAATAGCTATTAAATAGTTAAGAACTATTTAATAGTTACCTAGTTAAAATAATTACAAAATTACCTGTAAAATAAATCCTAACCTAAGTTACAATTAAACCTAACACTATACTATCATTAAATTAATTAAATAAAATACCTACAATTACCTACAATTAAACCTAACACTACACTATCAATAAATAAATTAAATACAATTCCTACAAATAACTACAATAAAATAAACTAACTAAAGTACAAAAAATAAAAAAGAACTAAGTTACAAAAAATAAAAAAATATTTACAAACATAAGAAAAATATTACAACAATTTTAAACTAATTACATCTACTCTAAGCCCCCTAATAAAATAACAAAGACCCCCAAAATAAAAAATGCCCTACCCTATTCTAAATTACTAAAGTTCAAAGCTCTTTTACCTTACCAGCCCTGAACAGGGCCCTTTGCGGAGCATGCCCCAAAAAGTTCAGCTCTTTTGCCTGTAAAAAAAAAACATACAATACCCCCCCTCAACATTACAACCCACCACCCACATACCCCTAATCTAAACCAAACCCCCCTTAAATAAACCTAACACTAAGCCCCTGAAGATCATCCTACCTTGTCTTCACCTCACCAGGTATCTCCGATCCGTCCTGGCTCCAAAATCTTCATCCAACCCAAGCGGGGGCTGGGGATCCATCATCCGGTGGCTGAAGAGGTCCAGAAGAGGCTCCAAAGTCTTCATCCTATCCGGGAAGAAGAGGCGATCCGGACCGGCAACCATCTTGATCCAAGCGGCATCTTCTATCTTCATCCGATGACGACCGGCTCCATCCTGAAGACCTCCACCGCGGACCCATCTTCTTCCGACGACGTCCAACTGAAGAATGACGGTTCCTTTAAGGGACGTCATCCAAGATGGCGTCCCTCGAATTCCGATTGGCTGATAGGATTCTATCAACCAATCGGAATTAAGGTAGGAATATTTTGATTGGCTGATGGAATCAGCCAATCAGAATCAAGTTCAATCCGATTGGCTGATCCAATCAGCCAATCAGATTGAGCTTGCATTCTATTGGCTGTTCCGATCAGCCAATAGAATGCAAGCTCAATCTGATTGGCTGATTGGATCAGCCAATCGGATTGTTTTTTTTTTACAGGCAAAAGAGCTGAACTTCTTGGGGCATGCCCCTCAAAGGGCCCTGTTCAGGGCTGGTAAGGTAAAAGAGCTTTGAACTTTAGTAATTTAGAATAGGGTAGGGCATTTTTTATTTTGGGGGTCATTGTTATTTTATTAGGGAGCTTAGAGTAGGTGTAATTAGTTTAACATTGTTGTAATATTTTTCTTATGTTTGTAAATATTTTTTTATTTTTTGTAACTTAGTTCTTTTTTATTTTTTCTACTTTAGTTAGTTTATTTCATTGTAGTTATTTGTAGATATTGTATTTAATTAATGTATTGATAGTGTAGTGTTAGGTTTAATTGTAGGTAATTATAGGTATTTTATTTAATTAATTTAATGATAGTATAGTGTTAGGTTTAATTGTAACTTAGGTTAGGATTTATTTTACAGGTAATTTTGTAATTATTTTAACTAGGTAGCTATTAAATAGTTCTTAACTATTTAATAGCTATTGTACCTGGTTAAAATAATTACAAAGTTGCCTGTAAAATAAATATTAATCCTAAAATAGCTACAATGTAATTATAATTTATATTGTAGCTATATTAGGATTTATTTTACAGGTAAGTATTTAGCTTTAAATAGGAATAATTTATTTAATAAGAGTTAATTAATTTCGTTAGATTTAAATTATATTTAACTTAGGGGGGTGTTAGTGTTAGGGTTAGACTTAGCTTTAGGGGTTAATACATTTATTAGAATAGCGGTGAGCTCCGGTCGGCAGATTAGGGGTTAATAATTGAAGTTAGGTGTCGGCGATGTTAGGGAGGGCAGATTAGGGGTTAATACTATTTATTATAGGGTTAGTGAGGCGGATTAGGGGTTAATAACTTTATTATAGTAGCGGTGCGGTCCGCTCGGTAGATTAGGGGTTAATAAGTGTAGGCAGGTGGAGGCGACGTTGAGGGGGGCAGATTAGGTTTTAATAAATATAATATAGGGGTCGGCGGTGTTAGGGGCAGCAGATTAGAGGTACATAAGGATAACGTAGGTGGCGGTCGGCAGATTAGGGGTTAAAAAAATTTAATCGAGTGGCGGCGATGTGGGTGGACATCGGTTTAGGGGTACATAGGTAGTTTATGGGTGTTAGTGTACTTTAGAGTACAGTAGTTAAGAGCTTTATGAACCGGCGTTAGCCCAGAAAGCTCTTAACTACTGACTTTTTTCTGCGGCTGGAGTTTTGTAGTTAGAATTCTAACGCTCACTTCAGCCACGACTCTAAATACCGGAGTTAGAAAAATCCCATTGAAAAGATAGGATACGCAATTGACGTAAGGGGATCTGCGGTATGGAAAAGTCGCGGCTGAAAAGTGAGCGTTAGACCCTATTTTGAGTGACTCCAAATACCGGAGGTAGCCTAAAACCTGCGTTAGGAGCCTCTAACGCTGGTTTTCACGGCTACCGCCCAACTCTAAATCTAGCCGTTAGACTTATCAATTTCAGTAAAAGATGGGGATATTCACACTAAAACTTTCTTTAAGAAATGTGATACCAACACTTACATCCGACACGATAGCCAACATCATCCCACATGGCTCCAAGCCATCCCAAAAGGTCAGTTTCAGCACATCAGACGCAATTGCAACACACTAAAGGATTATGATGAGCAATCTATCCTACTTAAAAATAGATTTTTACAAAAAGGATATAAAAAGGACCAATTAGAATCAGATAGACAACTCATCAGAGATCGAGACAGAGAGACCACTCTGAGTGGACATAGGAATAAACCTATACAAGAAAGCACTTTCCCCCGATTCATTACCACCTTCAATTCAGGTCACCATCAGATCAAAAATATTATAAATAAACACTGGCATGTTCTTCAAAGTGATGAAATTCTGGATAAAATTATACCAAACAAACCACAGATTACTTTTAGAAAAGGTCATAACTTAAAACAAAAACTAGCCCCCTCATTAATAAAGGGAATGACCCCCCCAATTCCGTTATCTATTTCAAACCTTCAGGGTTTCTATACGTGTGGCCATTGCAAGGGCTGCAATTACACTAAGGGCTCCATGTACTAAGCTGTCTGCGAGGTCTTCGTGACTATTTTCGTCTAAATTTCTGCGTGCGGATCAATAACCTTATGTACTATCCCACGAATCCATTGAAAACCTTATATTAAAAAACGTCGAGCGAACTTGCCCGCAAATCTTGAATTCTCGTCTTTTTTGTAGCTAGAAAATACTTGCTCGACATAAATCTCGCACAAAACAGGAATTACTAAACTATCTATTTCTACGCTCGTGAATTTCTCCGCACCTACCTCGTTAAAAATCCCTCGCCAGCTAATAGGTGGCGAGCACCATAATAAACAATAGGGTCTATCAGATCAACGCCTACAACTGATTTAAAAGAGGTGTACAATTGAATGGTTACTCACTTTTGATCCTGTTAGCCATATGGAGACACTTCTTCAACTTTATATTGTTCGTCTGATGCAAATGAGGGGTAGAAGGCAAATTCGTCAACCTGATGCCCCAAATCCGGTTCGAAGAAGGCGATTACGAGTACAGCGGGTATTCCTTCCTCGGGTTCCTTTAGATGCCCTTTCCGATCGAGAGGTTATTCAAAGGTTCCGTCTGGATCGACATTCAATATTGTCTTTATATTCTCAAATAGCACATTTTCTAGAGCCTGTGACGGCTCGTTCAAGGGCCATTCCCGGAATACTAAAGTTTCTTGCTGCCTTGCACTTTTTTGCCACCGGATCATTTCAGGCAGTGTCCAGCGTCATCATTGGTTTCAGTCAGTCTGCCTTTTCTCGTCATCTTTCCAAAGTTATCGATGCACTCATGCATATATTCCCCGAATATGTTTGTCTACCATCTACCACAGAAGAGTGGCAATCGATAAAGTCGCAATTCTACAGTGTGGCTGGAATGCCAAATGTTCTTGGGGCAATAGACTGTACCCATATTGCAGTTCGACCGCCACGGTTACGGGAGGAGATTTACCGCAACCGAAAGTCCTGCCATTCCTTGAATGTACAGATGGTTTGTGACCCCAAAATGAGAATTATCAGCGTGAGATCAAATTACCCTGGCTCCTGCCATGACGCTTATATCCTGCGGCAGACTGGACTGTACCAAAAATTCGAAAATGGGGAAATGCCAGAGGGATGGTTATTAGGTAAGCTTGAATTGAACTCAACCAAAATTTTTAAAGGTTTTCTAAAGAGCATGTAATTTTAAACGACTTTCAAATTGACTTTTTATTCTTTTTATATCAATTGTTGAAAATCATATCTAGATATATGCTCAATAGCTGCCGATTGGTTGATGCACCTAGAGGCCTTGTTTGATTGGCTCACATTTGTGCATTGATATTTTTTCAACAAAGGATATATAAATAAATTCTGAAAAAAAAACACATTATATAATTAAATTTTTAATTTGTTACAAATTTATACTAATTTGACGCTAGCCTCAATAACTAATAAAAATTATTTTGTCTTTTTGGAATGACACATCAATATTTTTTTTTTTTAATTACAGGGGATGCCGGTTACCCTTGTTATGAATGGCTTCTGACACCCTATAATAACCCCCAACTCCGGAAACATATTCGTTTTAATGAAGCACACAAGAGCACAAGGGGTGTCATCGAAAGGACTTTTGGATTATTGAAAATGAGGTTCCGATGTCTGGACAGATCTGGCGGTGCAATGCAGTATTCTACAGAAAAAGTTGCAAGAATCATCTTAGTTTGCTGTGTCTTGCATAATATTGCCACCAAAAGAGGATGCCCCATTGATGACGATATTGCCATGCCTTTTAATGACTTTCCAGAAGAAATTTTCAGAGAAAACACCAATAGACGTGGCATGGCCACAAGGGATATGGTTTCTGACCAATATTTCGAAGATTGATCTTTCTCTAACAATTTGTTCATCTTATGTAAATTGTGTTCTGCATTTTTTTTTGGTTTTTTCAAATAAAATTTGTGTGCAACATCATCATATTGTTATTTATTTGTAGCCCTTTTTCTAAACAAACCTTATTTTCATTGTTCACACCACAAAAATAAATTAAACAGATTTTTTTTTAAATGAAAATAATATAACAATTTATTTTAAGTTCAAAAGGCAACAAGAATAAGAATTATAACTATTTCTATCCTAATACAACTAATATATTTACATAACTAAAAAAGTTCAACATTTATCTATTCAAAAGGTTACATATTAGACTTACTATTCTACATTTAACCAGTGATTTTGTTACATAGTAATTGTATCAAATATAAATGAATCACAAAATTTGAGAATATATATATTGGTAGTGTTATCTGTGGTCAATGACCTAGGATATAGTGATGTACTAAAAAAAAGATTATCCCTGACGATATATTTATATCGTCATTGTTCATTCCTCATGCAAAATTTATCGTTCCAACAGAAATTTAATATAATATTGGTTATTAATGGTTAGTCGGAACAACAATATTATTCGTGTTACATAGTATTAGAAAAATAAAGATTCAACAAAAAATAATGATACATTGTAAAAATAGTAATGCGTCAATTTGATTGACAAGTATAGTTGTGACGTCAGATACTAACATGTCGCTAACGGAGCCTTTCACAGCTGGAGAAATAGTCATTCTGGTATATGCAATGGAATGATATTTTCCTCATCGTATGGGAGGAGTTCGATTGGTAAAGCAGGACAGTCGTGATCATATTATATACGAAATGATAAGAAGGATGTATAGAGTATCAAAGATAAAAAGGACAAGACGTCAATGCCTAAGAAAGTACAGCGATTTGAGGCGTAGGGAAACTAATTATTACAATTCAATTAAACGACTAATAAGAAACTGTAAGTATAAATGTTTAGTGTTACTTATAGTAACTTTCAATTTTAATAGTTATTGATAGTAAGTCCAATAACTGCGTCATCTTTTACCTTTCACCATTGATTGATTTTCAATAATAGTAGGAACAAGGGACAACACATTTGACTTTCAGTATTCCGTTATAACTTTTCTATCTGAACATTGAAAGACAAAAATTATGTTCATTGTTCCTTTAGCTTTAATAGACTGTTATTTATAGTATCTTATTTTTTTATAAAGCTATTCACCTTTAAGTAAGCTATATACTTGTTGATTAAACTAGAATGTAGTGTCTAATAATCCTTTAATTAATAGAAATCTCAAAATCCAATTTTACATTGATAGTAGCATTCGATAATCGATTTAATCATATATTTTTAGTATTATTAATACAGAAAATGTTTGTTTTTAGTATATCTTCAACTTGCATATATGAAATGAAAATTAACATCTATTAATCATTACAACTATAAAAATAAAGTCAATTTTTACAAACAGATATGAAAAAATCAAAATCAAAAACTCAAAAAATTCCACGTTATTTAAGAGAAATAAGGATTGAAACGCCAAATAGTGGGATCACTTCACCACCCCTTCCTTTGACACTTATGGACATACCAATGACTCCCAAAAATAACAGAGCAGTGAAAAAAATGGCTGTCAACACTCAAAAAGGTACATAACTATAGAACAGCGTTAACAAGGTTTTATAAATTGTAAATAAAATAAATAATAATTTAAAAAAAAATGATGTTTAATAATCTAATGCACATTTAGATATCCCTGGATGTTCTTATGAAGAAATTACATCCTTTGAAAAAGAACCTAATTATTATTTTGATCTTGAGGTCGATGAGCCATGCACAAAAGATGATGATACTAATCTTGGAAGAGGTATTAGAATTTTTGTTTTTTAGGGAAGTGAAATATAGAAAAAATAATTTAATTTTAATTTTAATTTTTTATATATTTATAAAAAGGTCAACCTTTGGACAAAGCGGTACAAGTTGAAATAGAATTGGATGGCATGGTATACGCAACAAGTAATGATATTGGACAAAACATGTTTCCTCCTAAAAAAAATCTGATAGACAAAGGTATTTTATTTAGTTACCTTTGTCAAAAATAGAATAATTGTAAAAACAATAAATTAAAAATTAAAAATGTTATTTATTTATTTTACTTTAGCCTCCGGTTCAAGCGATGCTTACACATTAGAGGAAAAAATTGTGCAGACAGAAAATGATATGGATATCATACCTCCCAAAGACAATGAAGGTATATACAGATATCAATATATTATTTATATTTTGTTATGTGATTAATATGTGAATTTAATTTATTTTTATTTATTTTAAGGTATAGAAGTTTTTGAAGAAAAAATCGATGAAAGCACACAAACTTTTTTGGATGATAACTTCAAAATTAAATTGGCAAAAATTAGGTCTATAATGGGAATGTTGATGGAGCAAGTTGATTTTTTGTACCAGAAATATGGCATTTAGTATTTTTTTTTTTAAATAAATCTTTTAAAACACTTTCTATTGTTTTGAGAAAAAAAATTACAAATTTAGAAACATCCAAAAAAAAAAAAGGGATGATGAGTGTTTGTTATAAAAATTGAAGTTTTTTTTTTTTTTTTTTTACCATTTCATAAAAAAAAAATATATTGTAAGCAATAAAAAAAAAATTTCAATGAAAAAAAATTTGTATTCATTCTTTTTTCAAAAATTTTAATAAAAAACACAAAAAATTTTTTTAAAAAATATTAGTGCAACTCGAAAATATAAATATATTTTGAACAAAAATATAAAACAAATCAAAAAGTGCAACATCAAAAACAGTATAAACTCAAGTTATTAATACAATTAATAAAGATGTCTATCACTACTGTCCTGGCCTATTTGGTTCAGAAGGACCCTGTCTTTCACGAATAATGGACAGGAGAGAATTCATTGTTTGTTCTGCGAGGCGTAATGAACGGTTTATCTGTTCGTTGTGCTCCTCGTCCATTCGCCTCTGCCAATCAAACCTCTCTCTGTCTAACTGCAATTGTCTTTCTGCTAATGATGCACTTCGGTCCAGGTGTGCGATTAAAACATTCTGTAACTCTCTATGATCCACCCTATATTGTCTAGCAAGAGAGATCATTTCATTGAGACAGACATCATCCACTTCTTCAATTTCATTGTTGCCAGGTACCACAGGTCTTTCATTAGATTGTGTTTCCGCTGGCTCTACATTTCCTTGAATTGTTTGTTCTTGTACTTCTGCTTCATCAGGGACAGGTTCATGGATCTCCATTGGTTGAGCATCCATGATATCATCCAACAAATCTGGGGTCTCACTTCCATGATCCCTGGATTGAAGTTCCTCCTCCTCAGGTCTTTCTGGTTGTACAGCAACCAGGTTTAAGATGACCTCCCTCGATGACTCCTCTGGATCTGTGAAAATTAAAAATAAAAAAAAAAATATATATGAATATATTAAGATTTTAATATCTATATAAAAATATAATGTAGATATATAAATATATATATATAAAAAAAAAAATATATATATATATATATCTATATATATATTTAAAAAAAAAATGTAAATTTTTTTTTTAACGATTTTAAAATATTTAGTAGCAGCTGTGAATATGTACTATGGAAAAAAGGCAGCACTCACATGTCATTTGTAACTCAAATTCAACTGTTCATAACACAAAATTAAATAATCTTTTTTTTTTTTTTTTTAGAAAATTTAATGAAGCTTTTGTATTATTAAATGCTCTTTTTAATTTTAAATGACGAGTGATTGATGCCTTTTTATGATCTAAAATTCTAAATATATCTATCTATATATATAAATGTGTATATATATAGATATATTTATATATATATATGTATATATATATATATATAGATAGCAATATATATATTTTTATTTATATAAATATATATCTTTATATATCCTAAAAATAATAATATATATGAAGATGTTGATATCTTGATATTTATGTATAAGAAGAAAATTTAAAAAAAAGGAATGTATTAATAGTACAGATTCTCACCATCAAACAACCGTGGAGAACTTCCCGTCATGTTCCGAAAAAGATGTCCAAGGTCAGCTATGATAAAAAAATATATATATATATATATATATATATATTAAAATAAAATTTCTTTAGTGAAAAATCCAAAATAAAAAAATTACAATAAAGCAATGTTATCTATATGGCCTAAGTGAGCAAAAACTACCACGCTTTTAAAAGAAAAAAAAAAAAAAAGGGAATTCAAGTAATTAGATTTTTTGAGAGAAAGCGAATTTTGGTTAGCATTGACCAGTATAACCAGAGGAGAATGGAAAAAATGAAAATATATTGTTTACCTGTACCTCTACCAACACTGGTTTCAGGGGTGCTGGTACGGATATCTGGAAGTGTATCCGCTGATAAAAAGGTACGGCTAGCAGATGATGTGCTTCTTATCGTTTGCCCAATAACGACACCACCACTAGTCATCGATGTCCCAGAGGAGGTTGATGGAATGGCTGAAGCAGGGTCATCACCACCCCTAGCTGTCACGGATTGTGGTCGAGCTGTTAAGAGATAAATAAAATCAATCGTTATTCATGTTTCGATCCATAGAAGATTAATAAACAACTAATATTTAAAATTTAAAATAGTGGTTATTGAAAGGGACAGTGTAGCACACACAATAGTAACCAGGTTGAAGAATTTGAATGTAAAAATTACAAATTTTTGTAGACACTCAAGGTTGTTTGTATTGAAACTGTTTTGTAAAGCTTGTTTCTAGTATTTAAAAAGTGTTGAGTACTTTGTTTGACATAAAACAATAGTCCTGTGTTTATGTAATCTTTCATTCTATTCATTATTCATTCTATTATATTCTTTAATTCTATTCATTCATTGTATTATGTATCAACAAGCTGTTATAAGTGTTATTTGAACTTGTCATTTAATTACCTTGTTAACAATTAACTGTAAACGAAAAAGAGTCGTCTGCTCATTTGCTAATTAAATGACAAGTTCAAAGAATACTTATAAGAGCTTGTTGATACATCATAAATTAGTTGAATGAATGAATAGAATGAATAGAATGAATAGAATGAATAGAATGAAAGAATAATGAATAGAATGAAAGATTACATAAACACAGGACTATTGTTTTATGTGAAACCAACTATTCAAGTTTTTTTTAAATAATAGCATTTAAACACTCATTAATCCGCTTAAAAAACAATATCTTGATATTATATATACACTAATGTTGAGAGTGTGTATCTGCATGTGTAAGTGTATAATATTAGTGTGTGTGTATCTGCATGTATAAGTGTATATTTTTTGGTCTGTATACATGCTTGTCTAATGTATACTGTAACGTTTGTTTTTGTGAATTTGTCTACAAAAATATAGCACTGTATTTTCAAACGATCGTTGAATACAGAGCTCACATAGCAATAACAATATTGTTTGGCGCAGCTTTTGATTTGATGAATAGGGACATTAAACCACAAAAGATTTGTTCATCAGTCATAAAGAAATTAAGATTTTAAAATAGATCGAAATTTACTTCCATTAAAGGCGTCTATTAGCTAGTAAGCAGTTCTAAATATGCTTTTCATCAAAGGATATCAAGAAAATGAAGTAAATTAAAATAGAATTGTTATTTAGAAAGCAATACAAAAATAAAGCAGTAATAGGACTATAATCAAAATTGGCGCCAATAAATATTGATTTTCCAAAATATAATTAAATGTTAAATATTTTTATAAACCGACTCCACTGGAAAATTACAATATGATCATCATTCAATTTAAAAAATAGTAATTATATTAATGTTTTACATCTTCGGTCGCTATCACAATCATCTGTGATCATAAATATTACATTACATACGTTATTGGTTAAGCTATACAAAAATCTAACAGTAATCTGCATTGATGTAACGTAATCAAAATTGACGCACCAAAAAATTGATTTGAAAAAATATCTTTACAAGATAGATATTTGGATAAACCAACTCTAATGGATAATTACAATATGATCATCATTCAATTCAAATAATAGTAATTCGATAATTGTTTTACATCTTCGGTCGCTATCACAATCATCTGTGATCATGAATATTACATTACATACGTTATTGGTTAAGCTATACAAAAATCTAGCATTAATCTTCAGTGATTTAACTTAATCAAAATTGACGCACCAAAAAATTGATTGGACAAAATATCTTTACAAGATACATATTTGTATAAACCAACTCTAATGGATAATTACAATATGATCAACATTCAATTTAAATTATAGTAATTCGATAAATGTTTTACCTCTTAGGTCGCTATCACAATCATCTGTGATCCCGACGATTACTTCTGGGCCTAGACGCTGCACCAGTCTCTGCTCGTAATCATTAAGATCAGCGACATAAGCTGTTCCACCTCCGGTAGCACGGGTTGAATTTTTTTCTTTTGCCAATTTGGCTTTTGCAAATCGTTTGATGTCGTTGTACCTTTTTTTTATTTGATCAACGTCCTTTTTCCCAGGTCCCTGAGCACTGACAGCATCACTTATCCGGGTCCATATACTTTTTTTACGGATACTAGACGTTTGCTTCGAACGACAACCAAATAAATAGTCATATGAGTCTAGCACCATATCGACAAGAACCAGGTTCTGCTGATGTGAGAAGTGGGGATTCTTCGATTTGGACTGTGAATCAGATCGAGAAGTAGCCATACTTAATTTATCGATAACAATAAAAGTCAGTAAAGCTTCAAGTTCTTGAAATATGCAGTCTGAAAAACTTTATTAAATAGAGCTTATATAGTGCTGCAATATGCTCCCGCGACAAAGCTGACGTTTCTGACACCTTGCAGTCACGTGGGACAAACATGACTGACAGTTTGTAAGCGATTAATAGTACATTCGCAAATAGCGAGGCGTCATATGTATGAATATTTCGCCAGTGCTCGATGCGGATTAGACGCGCCTTTTTTTTGAATAGTTTTTAGTACATATGGTGGGCGGGCAACATCTCGCTAGCTGCGAGTTAGAGCGAGTCGAGCAAACACGTTGTCGGCGAAAAAATTGATGCTTTAGTACATGGAGCCCTAAGAGAGTTCACAAAACCTTTACCTCGACAGTAACAGGGAAATCTTTTATAATTAAAAATTTCATTACATGCAAAACTACTAATGTTATCTATCTTTTACAATGTAATTGTAAAATTTAATATTTAGGACAAACCTCCCGATTCCTAAAAACACGTATTTTAGAACATCTGAATAAAATAGAAAAAAAACACGATAACCATGGGGTACCCATACATTCTAATTCTTGCCCAGTTTTAGACAAAGAGCATTTCCTTTGGTTAGGGATAGAGAAGGTGTCTACACATTGGAGAGGAGGCACAATAGGGAAACAACTAGACAAAAGAGAACTATGGTGGATTCACACCATGAGAACATATAAAAATTGGGGTTTAAATAAAGATATCAAAATAGCGGCATTCATTTAATAATATCCCTAGAAATTCCTTCATTTACTCAATTTTAGGTTGTTATATTTTCAAGTCTTCCATATTATCATTCAACATAATTTTAACACACTAATATTTACTATATGTATTTTTCACCTAGCGTCTATATTAGACATTGAGCACTTTTATATTTTTTCCACTTACAATTAACCCTAAGCTATGGATACATTTAGACCTAGATTTGGTTAGGAGGCTCCTAACGCTGGTTTTAGGCTACCGCCGGTATTTGGAGTCACTCAAAATAGGGTCTAATGCTCACTTTTCATCCGCGACTTTTCCATACCGTAGATCCCCTTACGTCAATTGCTTATCCTATCTTTTCAATGGGATCTTTCTAACTCCGGTATTTTCTGAAGTGAGCGTTAGACATCTAACGACAAAACTCCAGCCGCAGGAAAAAAGTCAGTAGTTAAGAGCTTTCTGGGCTAACGCCGGTTTATAAAGCTCTTAACTACTGTGCTCTAAAGTACACTAACACCCATAAACTACCTATGCACCCCTAAACCGAGGTCCCCCCACATCGCCGCCACTCAATTAAATTTTTTTAACCCCTAATCTGCCGACCGCCACCTACGTTATCCTTATGTACCCCTAATCTGCTGCCCCTAACACCTCCGACCCCTGTATTATATTTATTAACCCCTAACCTGCCCCCCACAACGTCGCCTCCACCTACCTACACTTATTAACCCCTAATCTGCCGACCGCAAAGCGCCGCCACCTACGTTATCCTTATGTACCCCTAATCTGCTGCCCCTAACACCGCCGACCCCTATATTATATTTATTAACAACTAATCTGCCCCCCTCAACGTCACCTCCACCTGCCTACACTTATTAACCCCTAATCTGCCGACCGGACCTGAGCGCTACTATAATAAAGTTATTAACCCCTAATTCGCCTCACTAACCCTATAATAAATAGTATTAACCCCTAATCTGCCCTCCCTAACATCGCCGACACCTAACTTCAATTATTAACCCCTAATCTGCCGACCGGAGCTCACCGCTATTCTAATAAATGTATTAACCCCTAAAGCTAAGTCTAACCCTAACACTAACAACCCCCTAAGTTAAATATAATTTAAATCTAACGAAATTAATTAACTCTTATTAAATAAATTATTCCTATTTAAAGCTAAATACTTACCTGTAAAATAAATCCTAATATAGCTACAATATAAATTATAATTATATTATAGCTATTTTAGGATTTATATTTATTTTACAGGTAACTTTGTATTTATTTTAACCAGGTACAATAGCTATTAAATAGTTAAGAACTATTTAATAGCTAAAATAGTTAAAATAATTACAAATTTACCTGTAAAAGAAATCCTAACCTAAGTTACAATTAAACCTAATACTAGACTATCAATAACTTAATTAAATAAACTACCTACAATTATCTACAATTAACTTAACACTACACTATCAATAAATTAATTAAATACAATTCCTACAAATAAATACAATGAAATAAACTAACTAAAGTGCAAAAAATAAAAAAGAACTAAGTTACAAAAAATAAAAAAATATTTACAAACATAAGAAAAATATTACAACAATTTTAAACTAATTACACCTACTCTAAGCCCCCTAATAAAATAACAAAGCCCCCCAAACTAAAAAAATGCCCTACCCTATTCTAAATTACTAAAGTTCAAAGCTCTTTTACCTTACCAGCCCTGAACAGGGCCCTTTGCGGGGCATGCCCCAAGAAATACAGCTCTTTTGCCTGTAAAAAAAACATACAATACCCAAGCCCCCCAACATTACAACCCACCACCCACATACCCCTAATCTAACCCAAACCCCCCTTAAATAAACCTAACACTAAGCCCCTGAAGATCATCCTACCTTGTCTTCACCTCACCGGGTATCACACCGATCCGTCCAGAAGAGCTCCTCCGATGTCCTGATCCGAGCCCAAGCGGGGGGCTGAAGAGGTCCATGATCCGGCTGAAGTCTTCATCCAAGCGGGGCAGAAGAGGTCTTCCATCCGATTGAAGTCTTCATCCAAGTGGCATCCATCCGGAGCGAAGCGGCAGCATCCTGAAGACCTCCACCGCGGAACATCCATCCTGGCCGACGACTGAACGACGAATGACGGTTCCTTTAAATGACGTCATCCAAGATGGCGTCCCTCGAATTCCGATTGGCTGATAGGATTCTATCAGCCAATCGGAATTAAGGTAGGAATATTCTGATTGGCTGATGGAATCAGCCAATCAGAATCAAGTTCAATCCGATTGGCTGATCCGATCAGCCAATCAGATTGAGCTCGCATTCTATTGGCTGTTCCGATCAGCCAATAGAATGCAAGCTCAATCTGATTGGCTGATTGGATCAGCCAATCGGATTGAATTTGATTCTGATTGGCTGATTCCATCAGCCAATCAGAATATTCCTACCTTAATTCCGATTGGCTGATAGAATCCTATCAGCTAATCGGAATTCGAGGGACGCCATCTTGGATGACGTCATTTAAAGGAACAGTCATTCGTCGTTCAGTCGTCGGCCAGGATGGATGTTCCGCGGTGGAGGTCTTCAGGATGCTGCCGCTTTGCTCCGGATGGATGCCGCTTGGATGAAGACTTCAATCGGATGGAAGACCTCTTCTGCCCCGCTTGGATGAAGACTTCAGCCGGATCATGGACCTCTTCAGCCCCCCGCTTGGGCTTGGATCAGGACATTGGAGGAGCTCTTCTGGATGGATCGGTGTGATACCCGGTGAGGTGAAGACAAGGTAGGATGATCTTCAGGGGCTTAGTGTTAGGTTTATTTAAGGGGGGTTTGGGTTAGATTAGGGGTATGTGGGTGGTGGGTTGTAATGTTGGGGGGCTTGGGTATTGTATGTTTTTTTACAGGCAAAAGAGCTGTATTTCTTGGGGCATGCCCCGCAAAGGGCCCTGTTCAGGGCTGGTAAGGTAAAAGAGCTTTGAACTTTAGTAATTTAGAATAGGGTAGGGCATTTTTTTATTTTGGGGGGCTTTGTTATTTTATTAGGGGGCTTAGAGTAGGTGTAATTAGTTTAAAATTGTTGTAATATTTTTCTTATGTTTGTAAATATTTTTTTATTTTTTGTAACTTAGTTCTTTTTTATTTTTTGTACTTTAGCTAGTTCATTTAATTGTATTTATTTGTAGCAATTGTATTTAATTAATTTATTGATAGTGTAGTGTTAGGTTAATTGTAGGTAATTGTAGGTAGTTTATTAAATTAATTTATTGATAGTCTAGTGTTAGGTTTAATTGTAACTTAGGTTAGGATTTCTTTTACAGGTAAATTTGTAATTATTTTAACTATTTTAGCTATTAAATAGTTCTTAACTATTTAATAGCTATTGTACCTGGTTAAAATAAATACAAAGTTACCTGTAAAATAAATATAAATCCTAAAATAGCTATAATATAATTATAATTTATATTGTAGCTATATTAGGATTTATTTTACAGGTAAGTATTTAGCTTTAAATATGAATAATTTATTTAATAAGAGTTAATTAATTTCGTTAGATTTAAATTATATTTAACTTAGGGGGTTGTTAGTGTTAGGGTTAGACTTAGCTTTAGGGGTTAATACATTTATTAGAATAGCGGTGAGCTCCAGTCGGCAGATTAGGGGTTAATGTTTGAAGTTAGGTGTCGGCGATGTTAGGGAGGGCAGATTAGAGGTTAATACTATTTATGATAGGGTTAGTGATGCGGATTAGGGGTTAATAACTTTATTTTAGTAGCGCTCAGGTCCGGTCGGCAGATTAGGGGTTAATAAGTGTAGGCAGGTGGAGGCGACGTTGTGGGGGGCAGATTAGGGGTTAATAAATATAATATAGGGGTCGGCGATGTTAGGGCAGCAGATTAGGGGTACATAAGGATAATGTAAGTAGCGGCGGTTTACGGAGCGGCAGATTAGGGGTTAATAATAATATGCAGGGGTCAGCGATAGCGGGGGCGGCAGATTAGGGGTTAATAAGTGTAAGGTTAGGGGTGTTTAGACTCGGGGTACATGTTAGAGTGTTAAGTGCAGATGTAGGAAGGGTTACCGCATAGCAAACAATGGGGCTGCGTTAGGAGCTGAACGCGGCTTTTTTGCAGGTGTTTGTTTTTTTTCAGCTCAAACAGCCCCATTGTTTCCTATGGGGGAATCGTGCACGAGCACGTTTTTGAGGCTGGCCGCGTCCGTAAGCAACTCTGGTATCGAGAGTTGAAGCTGCGTTAAAAATGCTCTACGCTCCTTTTTTGGAGCCTAACGCAGCCTTTATGTGGTCTCTCAATACCAGAGTTATTTTTATGGTGCGGCCAGAAAAAAGCCGGCGTTAGTTTTTCGGGTCGTTACAGACAAAACTCCAAATCTAGCCGTTAGTTTTTATTACGTATCCTCGTATGAATACTTATGGATTATGTAATTGTTACAAATACCACAGCTTCAATTTTCACTAGTCATTTAAATATTAAATTACGTTACAGTCTTCTAAATAAGACCAAGTGGGCACTACAACTCACAGTTTAAACACAAATTCACAATAGTAATTACACACACAATGTTTAAAGTTTTTATTCAACAAAAGTGCACTTTTTACTTTTTTATTATCTTTAGGTAAAATATTAGAAACTAAGTTCTTCATAACAAAATATATAATTAAAAAAAAAAAAATAATAATAATTTATTCAAACTATAGGGATTTTAATCATTTTTTGAAGCGAATGATCTTTGCAGTTGGAATATATACATCACAATGTCATATAGAGATATTTTGTTTTTCTATAAATGCTGTTCCTTTACGAATGTAATAAATCTAACGTAATGTAGATCAAAGTTATGTATGATAACATATGATGAAAATCATCCTTATATTTTATATGCATGAGAAAGAACAAATACTGTTCATATCTTTTCCGCTTTTTTCTAGACAATTTAAATGCATTTAACTCCGATATAAAGGACACAATAAGCAAAAGTCAAAAGATCCTCCCCTCTCAAATATGGACCTATCAACAATTCCCTTGCAGACTGAAAAGTTTTGCAAACTCCATACAGATTGGCCGCCTTCATTTAGCACACAACTTTGCACGGATTGGCAGTTTGACTCACATGACTCCAACCGGACCTGAAAAGGAACACATGCACCATTGACTACCTGTTTGAGGACTGAATCTCTAGTCATTCCCAATTGGTCAATTTATAGATACCGTTTCTGATTGGTTAAAAATCGGATTGATGCCAGACTATGTATTTTAACTACAAATTTATCAAAAATATCGGCATTTGAAATTTTAATAACAATTTAAGTATATAATTAGTCTGCCACCAATCCATATTCTTTATTTTGTTTTGTTTTTTACATTGTATATTGTAAATCCAACTTCCTGTCTTACACAGGAAATTGGATAGCATCTCCTCTGTATATAAACTGGCTTGTGAACACAGCAATCATACACAGCTACTTGCTTTTATTGATTTTATATTGCTCTTGAGAAAGACTTGCTAAAAGTTGAAACGCGTTGAGCTTAAATAAATATCTTTTTATCAAAGTTGGAAGACTGTTGATATTCTTCTTTGCTGAGACAAGCCGGATTCTCCTATTTATGGAGTAAGTTACTATTATGTTTTTTCTTGATTTACTGGACACCTTTGGTCATTTTGAGTCTTCATTTGCTTGCAGACCTATTAACAGGTTCTTGAGAGTTTCTGAAACTATTCTGGGGAACTACATCACTCTGGAGACACATTACATCGCAGCTGAACTCCCACTACTTATGGAGTGAGTATACTGCACTTATATTAATTGGATCCTACACACACCTCAAGCCCTTTTTCTCTTCACCATATAGAGAAACATCATTGTACAGACCAGCGCCATCTATTTGCCATTTTTCCATATGTATATATATATATATAATTGGTATCACATGTATGCACTCTCACCATCAAGGAGACAGCAGCCAGGGTGCTCTCAAATATGACAACAAAAACAGAAATAAGCACTCTCTGGACTTAGGTCAATGGTTAGTTCCTTTAATAAATAAGTGATGTTTTGGGACTCGTGGTCTGAGGAAAGGGCACGAGCAGTCCCGAAACGAAAGTCCAGAGAATGCTTAATTTTTATTTTTGTTCTATATATATATATATATATATATATATATATATATATATATATATATATATATATAGGGGTCAAATGTATTGACGTTTCGGGGAGTAAACCTCCCCTTCCTCAGAACATAAAGTGTACAAACACACTGCACCTTAAATAAGCAAACAAATACAGAAACACCTCCCACTTCCTGTTCAGAAAAAGCACCAACCTCTCACTACTTCCGGTTCAAAGTGCATGACCCGGAAGTGCTTAAACCAAGTACTTCCTGTATGTGTTTACATTTCAGTGCCAATAATACTCTTTATTTGAAAACCCACACATTATCACATTGTGTACATACTGAGTGTTAATACATTGTGCCCTCAACACTTATAATTATAATCCAACATATGCACCCTTATAAATATTCATCCTCACAATGTTATATCAAACTCCGGAAGTTAAACAACCATTTCTGGTGCATCGTAGTGAACATACAGTGTATCCCCCATACAATTAATAACTTAATTCAATCTAGTGCCATTCTGTGATTCACTACACTGTGTTTATATAGTCTTAATCCTTGTAAGAAACCACGCACTCAGTGTCCAAACATACCCTCATGTTTTCCTAAGCGTGCGTATCATGAGGCCGCCACCGGAAGTTATGTCACTTTTGGTTTCAGTAACTAAACGTGACATGTATTATAGTGCCAAGCATGCTGTGTAGTGTTGATCTACTTCATCCTAGCCTGAACAGGTACCGAGCACACTACTCATAGAAAATAATAGGAATTTTTTGCCACTAATGCATCCACAGTGATCAAGGAAAAACAACAAACAACCCATTAGAAACTTGGAACAATTGTTAGCACATATCTTATAAATAGGATATCCAAATCTTCACTAATACACATCTATATGTGTCTCTATCGCACAATGTGTATAGTTATCTACAATACTCTACATATTACACAATAGTATTGATTTTCACATGTTGCTACATATACTTTAAGTCATTCATAAACCCAATTGCTCTTATGTCTTAACACCAATGCAATTCATTGTTGTCAGAGATGAGAATATCTAGGCTGTCCCCATGTGTACAGTGAATGACCGTCATCCAACCCACAGGTCTCGGGCAGAGACACTAGGGAATGGCATGAACCACATCATGATCCATGTCACCTCCCAAGTTCCCCTCTGACCACACTAGCACACAGCACACAAAAGCTGCAATGAAATTGAACCTGATCGACCATATTCCCAAACAAGCAAGAGGAGGTGACAGAAACAAACTAATGCTAAGACGGGAAGCTCAATGGATGTTCCGACTAGGGACTTTGTATCCGAAAGGATTGAACTCTCCACTGGACTATGGTGCTCTGATATAATGTTATGTAGTGATCAGTGTTGAGAGGGCTGTGGTTCTCCATTTGTGTTAGTGATGACTGTCACCAGTAGGTTGTGGATGGGGACCACCGTGTACACACTCCTACCGGAGGGTGGGGCTGTGTGCTAGTGTGGTCAGAGGGGAACTTGAGAGGTGACATGGATCATGTTGTGGTTCATGCCATTCCCTAGTGTCTCTGCCCGAGACCTGCAGGTTGGATGACGGTCATTCACTGTACACATGGGGACAGCCTAGATATTCTCATCTCTGACAACATTGAATTGCATTGGTGTTAAGACATAAGAGCAATCGGGTTTCCGAATGACTTAAAGTATATGTAGCAACATGTGAAAATCAATACTATTGTGTAATATGTAGAGTATGGTAGATAACTATACACATCGTGCGATAGAGACTCATATAGATGTGTATTAGTGAAGATTTGGATATCCTATTTATAAGATATGTGCTGACATTTACCTGCTTACCCATAATTTTTTTCTGTTTCAGAGTAGTTTCTATATCCAGAGACGTGGGACGGCCATGGGGGCAAAATTCGCCCCCTCTTACGCCAACCTGTATATGGGTTGGTGGGAGCTGTCCAATGTCTTTGGAGATAGGAACCCTTTCAGATCAAAGATAATTCAATTTTACAGGTATATTGATGATCTGCTTTTTGAATTTGATGGGAACCAGTAGGAGGCAGAGGATTTTTGTAGGTATCTAAATGACAACAACTGTGATTTAAAATTTAGTAGTGAGCAGAACAGCACACATATAAATTTTATTGACATCACATTATCAAGCACAAATAAACACACTATTGAGACTAGTATCTACAGGAAGCCAACAGCTGGGAATACTATTCTCAAATTCAAGTCATGTCACCCAAGACATGTTGTTAAGGGTATCCCTAAAGGAGAGTACACAAGAATCAAAAGGAACTGCAGTAATGAGGATGAGTATCAGATTAAATCAGAAGAAGCGACAAGGAGATTTATTGATAGGGGCTATAGTGAGAAAATCTTACAGGAGGCAAAAAGCAGTGTAGATTTAATACCTAGACAAGATTTACTTAAATAAAAAAATAAGCAGAAAGAAACGTCTTATAATAAAAAGATCAAATTCATCACAACGTATAGTCTAGAGTACAATAAGGTATGTAACATTATTAGAGACTCCATACCCATCCTTTATTCTGATCCCATTCTGAAAGAGATCCTAAAAGAGGGATGTGATTTTATCTCAAAACGAGGCAAGACATTGGGTAATTTTCTTTCTCCCTCAGATGTAAAATCGAAAAAACCAGCATGTTGGTTGAAACAAAGAAAAGGTTTCTTTAAGTGTAGGCGCCCAATTTGCACTACCTGTGATTATGTTAAAGAAGGTGAAGATTTTAAATCTACTGTCACTAACAAAACATATAAGATATACCATTACATTAATTGTTCAACTACTCATGTGGTCTACCTTCTAAGATGTAAGATTTGTCATCAACAGTACACAGGGAAGACCAAAAGACCACTAAAAGAGAGATTTTTGGAGCACCTACGCTCTATAGAGGATGAGCATTCAGATACACCAGTATCAAGACATTTTAAAATGTTACATAATGCAGATTCAACAGCTCTGACTATACAGGGAATTGATTTTGTTCCCCGATGGAGACGAGAGGGTGACAGAGAGATGTCGCTCGACAAAAGGGAAGTCATGTGGATGTTTAATTTACAGACTACCCATCCTCATGGGCTGAACATGAGAAGAGATTTAGATCTGTTCGCCAAATAATAAACACTTTATTAAGAGTCTTATTCTCAACATGCTTAAACAAGACATTTTAGAATTGGGATAACTTCATATACATGTCTCTTGTCAGAGGCTCATTTTGAAAAAATGTTCTCCCCATTGTAAATATAATTAACAATTGTGTGTAGATGAGATTAAAATACTGTATAATTATGTTTCCCATAGACACTTTCACTAAAAAGGCTTAATTAGATTAATAAGGACTTTATAATTTAAAGGTATGTTTCTTGTCATAGGCTCATTTTGGAAAAGAAAAAATAAATATATATTTTTTTTTCCATCAAACTAATTTAAATTTGGAATGTAGATTAGACTCAATCAACTTATATCAACACTTGTCCATATTTAAGCTATTTCTCAATTTTAAGTATATAATAGGAAGCATTTACTGATTATCTACAAAAATATACATGTCTTTTCCTTTATATCCTCATATCAAGAGTATGCATAAGTTATATATATAAACATCATCTTTCTAGGTTGTATTTAATTATATCATCTATAAGAATTTTCATGTATTTTTATTACATAAATTTTATGAATATGTATTAAAGGTTTCTTGTCATAGGCTCCCTTACCATGAACAAGCAATTTACAAGTTTTTACACATGCAATGTTACTTTAAGATCTGTGAGAATAAAAGGAGAACAGAACAGGTGCATCAATTAGCAGTGATCAAGTGCGTGAAACACGAAACGTTTGCTATTTTTTGCACCTGTTCTCTTACTTGTATTTTGCACAACTGTGCTGACCACTTTTTACATATTTTTGTATGCTTTTAATCATGTTGGAATAAAGCTGAACTTTTAACTTTTTTCTGGGCTTGGAGCGCTATTTTTTGTTCCCTCTTAGGATTTTCTTGGATGACGGTCATTCACTGTACACATGGGGACAGCCTAGATATTCTCATCTCTGACAACATTGAATTGCATTGGTGTTAAGACATAAGCGCAATCTGGTTTATGAATGACTTAAAGTATATGTAGCAACATGTGAAAATCAATACTATTGTGTAATATGTAGAGTATGGTAGATAACTATACACATTGTGCGATAGAGACACATATAGATGTGTATTAGTGAAGATTTGGATATCCTATTTATAAGATATGTGCTGACAATTGTTCCAATTTTCTAATGGGTTGTTTGTTGTTTTTCCTTGATCACTGTGGATGCATTAGTGGCACAAAATTCCTATTATTTTCTATGAGTGGTGTGCTCGGTAACTGTTCAGGCTAGGATGAAGTAGATCAACACTACTATAATACATGTCATGTTTAGTTACCGAAACCGGGAGTGACGTAACTTCCGGTGGCGGTCTCATGATACGCACGCTTAGGAAAACACGAGGGTATGTTTGGACACTGAGTGCATGGTTTCTTACAAGGATTAAGACTATATAAACACGTGTAGTAAGTCACAGAATGGCACTAGATTGAATTAAGGTATTAATTGTATGGGCGATACACTGTATGTTCACTACGATGCACTGGAAATGGTTGTTTAACTTCCGGAGTTTGATATAACATCGTGAGGGTGAATATTTATAAGGGTGCATATGTTGGATAATATTATAAGTGTTGAGGACACAATGTATTAACACTCAGTATGTACACAATGTGATAATGTGTGGGTTTTCAAATAAAGAGTATTATTGGCACTGAAATGTAAACACATACCGGAAGTACTTGGTTTAAGCACTTCCAGGTCATGCACTTTGAACCGGAAGTAGTGAGAGGTTGGTGCTTTTTCTGAACAGGAAGTGCTTGTACACTTTATGTTCTGAGGAAGGGGAGGTTTACTCCCCGAAACGTCAATAAATTTGACCCCTGTTTTTGAAGAAAATCCTGTCTGGTTCCTGTTTTTGCTGAAGATTTTATATATATATATATATATATATATATACATATATATATATATATATATATATATATATATATATATATATATATATATATATATATATATATATATATATATATATATATATATACATACATATATATATGAGATATTAGAGATGTGCATTCATTATTGTACATATCTAAATTAATGCACCTACAAAAACTTTAAGAAAACTAAAAAATACTGACGAAAATCGTCAATATTCGTTTCCTTTTAGAATTTTTTAATATTTTATGTTTAAGAAATACATAACGCACCATTGTATAACTCTTGTCGGGTTAGCACACATGAAGAATTAGTGTACTCCTGTTGGGTTAATGTGTTGAAAACCTGACAGGAGTACACTAATTCTTCATGTGCGCTAACCCGACATGAGTTATATTAAGGTGCTATGTAGTTATTAAATATAAAATATTGAAAAAAAATGTAAATAATTATTATTGATGTTCTTAAAAATTAAAAAAAATATTTTGAATAAATATATTTTTAATAATTATTATTATTTTAATTTAATATTTACACAACACACCTTAACATAACTAACTTCATGTGCGCTAACCCAAAGTTTGTTACGCATATTTTAGATTCCAATGTTCTTCACTTATGAATATACAGGTATAGGTATATATAGATATATATAGAAATATCTATTTAAAATATAAATAACATTTTCATGTATGGGAAAAACATTGGAATGTGAAATATTAATAACTCCTGTTGGGTATAGCGCTGTGGGTTTAATATGGTGTCGGTTTACTGCGCAAGCGATAACTGTTAGGCTTTTTCTCCTGCACTATCCATTGACATCTATGGGGAGAATAAGCTAACGTGGTCATTATATCTCCTTTCATTAGCTTTGTCACAATTTTTTTTTTTTGCTTTCAACTTGTAATACAAGCTAAAGTACTAAATTAGCGTGCCACTTGTAATCTAGCCCATAGTTGGAACCTCATATTATATATTGAAAATGCTGCTTTGGGACCCAAGCATTTCAGGTTCACGTGAGAGGTTCTGAAATCATAGTTAAGTAGCTTCAGTCTTAAAGTGATCGTAAACTTTCCCGTTTGTATAAACAGATCTGGAAAGTTAGAGATATTTTAAATGGAGT
This sequence comes from Bombina bombina, assembly GCF_027579735.1. NCBI lineage: Eukaryota > Metazoa > Chordata > Amphibia > Anura > Bombinatoridae > Bombina > Bombina bombina. The sequence continues at coordinate 1,054,649,288 of NC_069499.1, read as the reverse complement.
TTAATTTATCAGTTGTAATAAAGATGCCTTATAACTTAACCACTATAAAACTAATTTATTTTTGAGCTAATGGTTTAAACTGTTCTGCAATCAGCCATCTTGCCATTCAGCACTAGCACTGATTGTACATCTTCATTACAACTGATGAATTAAACTAAAAAAAATCGCTAACATTCCGGATCTGTTTATACAAGCGGGAAAGTTTACCATCAGTGCAGCAGGTCACAGGGCCTGTGCTAAAGGACATTCTTCTTTAATGCAGGCTAGTAAACGCGAGTAAAACACAGGTAAGGTGTTATCCTAATACAGGTTTTGCGGCCGAAGGAGTATGACGACATTGCCAATAGAAGATATGTGAGTGAATTTTCTTCATACCGCCATTACCTTTTGCATTCCTCTGCACAAACATACAGCATCAATCTTCTATACACAGTTAATATATTTTGTGTGATTGTACTTGGTCAGAACTGACTTTATTACACTTTTGGGATACAGTTTTGTTACAGGAGAAGAGTGGCGGCAGGGCTAGTGCTGTTTGCACAATTGTTACGTACAAGTGTGAATTGTTTCCGGCTCTAGGATCTGCCATGCTAAGCTTCCTATTAGCACGGCTAGGGGCTCTGTGCAGAAATGCCAGCATTTGCACAGTTCCCTTGCAGAGGTAAGTATTTAATACCTAAAGGTAATTTAAAGGAAATGAATGAATGTTCTGTAAATTTAGTTTGTGCCTTCATTCGTATATTTGTTTTTGGGAAAGCAAAATTAATATCCGTATTTTTGTTACAAAATCACATTTGTAAAAAATTGAATGCACAAGGCTATTGTTAAGTATCACAACCATGAAATATATTAAAAAGGAAATTGAGACTACACCAATTAACTTCCATTATCAAATTGTGCACAGACTTTTTTATGTGTACATTTTCTGAGGCACTAGCTCCTAATAAGCATGCAAGAATTCACTGTGTTTACAAATATGAGTCTGTGATTTGCTGATGGCTGTCATGTGATATGGACACAGGGAAATGGAAAGACATTTTAAAATGTGCCAGAAATAAATCTACTGCTCATGTTATATTTACAGTACAGTACAGCATATTCATTACTATTTCATTGTATTTTTATTATGCATGTATTCATCCTGCAATTCTACACTATTTAATGTCCTTTAATGTCTCTTTATGCAGTTTACTGTTGCATTCACAAATTATAGATAAACGTGACATATACTAACAATTATTTGTTTGGGTTAGTTTAGCACCTTTCTTTCAGATAAAATATTGATAGAATACAAAATATTGGGGGGCGGAGTTAACCGCCAAAGCAGCAAGTAGCATCATGGCAGAGCTCCTGGAACTTAACTTCTACAATTAGCTTTTGGACAACTTGAGAATCTCTGAATTTTCACATTTTGCTTCTAAAGGGGTCTACAACGTGGATTGCCTATCTTAGGACTGAGACAGTGCCTAAAAGTAACACTGCTAGTATTGAGGCCTACCTCCTAACTGAAGCCTCTGCGGCGAGTGCATACGCAACATTAAAGCAGATAGAGAAATATTACTACCACTACTATGGACATACAGATCCTAATTGCCTTGCGAGAATTGTCTCGCACTATGGACCTCCATCAGATGTCCCTCCTATCCGAGCTGAAAGCCGTTATGGCTCCGCTTCAGATTGAACTACCTACGGAGGAAGCTTTCTGTGTGATTGACAGGCCTATTCCGGTCTTATTACTTTGCCGTACAGACCCAGCCCTAGCTTCTGTGGAGCGATGTATGCCTGCAGTTCAGAACATGGGGCCGCAGATATTAGAATGGAACACCACACATCAGTTGAGTGCTATATCTGACTCGCAGCGGACCAGCGCGGTGCTGGCTGCCCCATTAGGAGATCCTCCTTCAGATGCCGAGTTCATACTAGGCGAGAAAGGCATGCTGGGACCGCAGCAGAGTCCCGGACCCTTGGGACCCACGACTCCTCAGATAAATACCGAATATACGCCTATCTATAAGTGTGGGGAGGCTGGAAGCTTTGCTCCGTACACTGGAGTAACAGACACCACTAGCGCACAAGAGGACAAGCTGTATCGGCGGAGCATGGAAATTAGTGGCTTGAGTCTGATAGCGCTGTTGCTTTGCTACACAGGATCTGCTAGAGTGTCTCCTCAGATCCCGGAAATAATTTCTTGTGAGCTCTTACTAAAGATGGTGAAAATAGGTGTGGGGTAGATCTCCCCAGCCCCACAAGAACAGATCTTGACTCTTCTCTTTGTTTGATACGTGGTCTGCATTGACTGACTAGTACATCATATATCCCTAGTATTATTATGCTCTCTGTGTTATTGCCTCTTTGCTGTTATTCCCTATAATGACGATCTACGATCTGAATCCAACACATTAAAGAGGGACTCCACATTAGCGGTCTGTTAAGTTATGTTATTTACACCAAGAAGATTTCAATCCTCAGAGACTTTATTACTAAAAATTAAAGTTCATATATGTTGATCTGTTACTTAGCATTTGTTTGTAGAAGGTGGTTTGCTTGCATAATACGATGCTTTATACGTTTTTGTTAAATACCTAGGTATTTTCTCTTGCTTGGCTGACTCTTCAGAAGAGGGGCATATAATTAACCTGCATATGACCAAGCTTACAACATTCCTATAATATTGCTCTATCACTGCTGCTATTAAGCAGTTGTTGGGCAGTAATTTTTTCTTACTCCTTTTTAAATTTAGTAACTAACTAACTATATGTTTTTAACTTGGGCACTGTTTCTGTTTGCTAGTTTTTGTTTCTAGCTCTGGTTTATGTATATATTCTAAAAAGGGTGTCCTGGGGCACATTCACAGTGTATGATAACTAGCATTCCCCTCTAATGTCTATTACTTCCAAACTGTATATATTCTATTCATGAGAAACTGCTTGTGGATTCCTGCTATAACTTAGAATACATAATCCTGTTGTGGGTAGATATGCTAGCACTTGGTAGGGGTTGATAAATTGAATCTACTTTTGTTTGTACTCATGGTATTTATAGCAAAGAGGTTATATACCCTTATCACCTTATGTATATCATAAGTCCTCCAGTAGAGGGCTTCCTAGACCCAATTATATGCTTTGGAAAAAAAAAAAAAAAGGCAATGAAGTTCAGCTTTTCACACAATGCATATTATTGGCAATTCATCATTAACTGAGTTTAATTTGCCCACTATAACTGGGCTTCTATGCCATTATAATTATACAAATACGTTGTGTTCATAATTTTTTGAACTGTCTGTGCCTTTCTTATGACTTGGACGCCTGCTGTATAGTCATCTGTAAATAGTGCCTCTAGCATATCCCTAGATCTTATCCTGCTCTTATTGATAGTAGTTTATACACATAGGGATGCTTTCGTATTAGAGTTAAGTTTAGCGGTTCTTTTCTACTCCTAACTCTTAGGTTTCTTGATTTTGGTTATATTGATTGAAGCATAAGAATGCACAATGTCTGCTGAAGATTCTAAGTGTATCTTGATGGTCCCCAACAGGGTTTATAATTGTCACCTTGCTTCATTATAACTTTCACTTCATGCCAGGATTATATATTGACTGTTTGTCATGTGTTATGGTCTATTTATTTTTTTTGTACCTCCAGCAACCAGTTATATGATGGTTCTAGACTCCTAAGTTGGGTACAATCGTATCAATAGAGGGGAAGCTTAGCATCAGAGCATACCCCAACCTGCTTTATAATAGATATAATCTTCCCTAGACAGATTCAGGACCCCTCCACTTGGTCATTCCTAAGCTCCTAGCATATGCCTTAAACTTTAAATTTTAATCTCTGCATATTCATATAAATCTCCGCCCCCCCCCTCCCCTTCCCCTATGTGCATAGCGGTGCTTACCCGCTGAATATTTTCCCCTCCTGTATATCTCAGCCCAAGAGTGGCTGATGCATAAGATACTGCTCCACAGTTTGATATCTTTATCTCTGATTCTCTATTGTTCATTTACTATTGTACAGTGGGGATCATTTACTTGTAATATAAAAGAAAATGAAGTTATATTCCACCTCGCCTAAAATTTATTGTCTATCTTCAGATTACGATTTGATGTGTAATTCCATTGTTACATGTATATCTTGTTTCTCTTTTTCGAATAACGTCATGTTATAGACAATGTATTATTTATTCTGATGTAATTTTGGCTTCAGGGCGAAGCTTGTTTGTTATTTTACACTTTAACTTCAATAAAAAAACTATTTGAAAAAAAAAGAATCCTATATTATAAAAGGCCAAGTGTGTTTGTCCGAAGCTGTCATGCGCAGTAGAGACAAACACACTTGGCCTTGAGATAGGGAGCGCGAGGTACACAAACAGCTGTGAGGTCTGGGGAGAGCGAGGTAAGCTACTCAACAGCTGTGAGGTCTGCTGCGTGAGAAGCGGCCACGCGCTCCCCAGACCTCACAGCTGTTTGTGGCCGACGGGAGCGTTGCGACGGGGGCGTGGCCGGACGTCACGAGGGGTGTGGCCGGGCATCGCGAGGGGCATGGCCGGGCGGGTGTCACCGCGATGGGGCGTGGCTGGGCGGGGTCCCGCGATTTGAAGACAGAGCCAGAGAGGGAGCAGGAGAGGGGGGGAGAAGGGCCAAAGAGGGGGGGAGAGAGCCAAAGGGGGGGGAGAGCCAAAGGGGTGGGAGAGCCAAGGGGGGGGAGTGAGCACAAGAGAAGGGGGGGGGGAGAGCCAAAGAGAAGGGGGGGGAGAGCCAAAGAGAAGGGGGGGAGAGCCAAAGTGAAGGGGGGGGAGCCAAAGAGAAGGGTGGGGGGAGAGCCAAAGAGAAGGGGGGGGAGAGCCAAAGAGAAGGGGGGGGAGCCAAAGAGAAGGGGGGGGAGAGAGCCAAAGAGAAGGGGGGGAGAGCCAAAGAGAAGGGGGGGGGAAGAGCCAAAGAGAAGGGGGGGGAGAGCCAAAGAGAAGGGGGGGGAGCCGAAGAGAAGGGGGGAGAGCCAAAGAGAAGGGGGGGGGGAGAGCCAAAGAGAAGGGGGGGAGAGTCAAAGAGAAGGGGGGGGAGAGCCAAAGAGAAGGGGGGAGAGCCAAAGAGAAGGGGGGGGAGAGCCAAAGAGAAGGGGGGGGGAGAGCCAAAGAGAAGGGGGGGGGAAGCCAAAGAGAAGGGGGGGGAGCCAAAGAGAAGGGGGGAGAGCCAAAGAGAAGGGGGGGGAGCCAAATAGAAGGGGGGGGAGAGCCAAAGAGAAGGGGGGAGAGCCAAAGAGAAGGGGGGGAGCCAAAGAGAAGGGGGGGAGAATCAAAGAGAAGGGGGGGAGAGCCAAAGAGAAGGGGGGAGCCAAAGAGAAGGGGGGGAGAGCCAAAGAGAAGGGGGGAGCCAAAGAGAAGGGGGGGAGAGCCAAAGAGAAGGGGGGGGAGAGCCAAAGAGAAGGGGGGGGAGAGCCAAAGAGAAGGGGGAGGGGGGGAGAGCCAAAGAGAAGGGGGGGAGGGGGGGGAGAGCCAAAGAGAAGGGGAGGGGAGAGCCAAAGAGGGGGGAGAGAGAGAGAGCCAAAGAGGAAAAAGAGCCAAAAAGGAGAGAGAGCCAAAGAGGGGGGAGAGAGAGCCAAAGAGGGGGGAGAGAGAGCCAAAGAGGGGGAGGAGAGCCAAAGAGCAGGGGGAGAGAGCCAAAGAGGGGGGGGAGAGAGCCAAAGAGGGGGGGAGAGAGCCAAAGGGGGGGGAGAGAGATAAAGGGGGGGGGGGAGAGCCAAAGAGGGGGGAGAGAGAGAACCAAAGAGGAAAGAGAGCCAAAGAGGAGAGCAAAAGAGGGGAGAGAGACAAAGAGGGGGGAGAGAGAGCCAAAGAGGGGGGGGGGCAGAGCCAAAGAGGGGGGGGGAGCCAAAGAGGGGGGGGGGGAGAGAGCCAAAGGGGGGGGGAGCCAAAGGGGGGGAGAGAGCCAAAGGGGGGGGGGGAAGCCAAAGGGGGGGGGGGGAGAGCCAAAGGGGAGAGAGAGAGAGCCAAAGAGGAGAGAGAGCAAAAGAGGGGAGAGAGCCAAAGAGGGGGGAGGAGAGCCAAAGAAGGGGGGGGGAGAGAGCCAAAGAGGCGGGAGAGAACAAAAGAGGGGGGAGAGAACAAAAGAGGGGGGAGAGAGAGCAAAAGAAAGGAGGGAGAGAGCCAAAGAGGGGAGAGAGAGAGCAAAAGAGGCGAGAGAGAGAGCAAAAGAGGGGAGAGAGAAAGCAAAGGAGAGGGGGGGAGAGAAAGCAAAAGAGAGGGGGGAAGAGAGAGCAAAAGAGAGGGGGGAGAGTGCAAGGGGTGGAACCACTGTACTGCAAAAAATGGCCCGTGTACACGGGCTTTAGTACTAGTACAAAATATTGCAAAAAATCAAAAGAAAAGTAACAGGTAAACTGCCAATAAGACAGAGATCTACTAGAAAGCATAGAATACAGTCTGAATAAAATAACTGTACAAGCCAATCTAACACCCTCGGCAACAGTTTTACTATTTTTTTCTGCATCAAAAATCAATGTTTTCATATTTTTTTTTTATCTGAGAAGTTAATATTTAGTTTAGAAACAGAAATAGCAAACATTTTCTTATGCTTTCAGTTATTTTATAAATATGTTATCTTTATCTTACATGACTGAAACAATACAGATTTACACTAATCATAATTTTAATGTATGTTGAAATAAAAAAGAATCAGCCCTCATTTCTCATTATTTGCATATTAATCATCTTCTGTAAATGTAAATTACAGCACATGATTTATTCATAGCTACTTGGCGTGCACATTTAAAAATGACTGAACAGCTTTAAATAGCCAAAACACTGTATTCCATCTTCAAGAAGTCCCCACTGGGTAAACTTTGATTTCAACCCTGAATAGAAAGAATGCACAAGGAAATTAATTCTCCAGCATTTCTACTCTGCACACTTACACTGAGATTACGAGTTTTGCGGTAACAGGGGTTCGTTGCTAATGAGCCTTTTTTTTTAACGCTACCTTAAGACAACGCTGGTTTTACAGATCTTTTTAAACCCGGTGTTAGCCTCAAAAAAGGTGAGTGTAGAGCAAAATTTAGCTCCACATCTTACCTCAATACCAGCGTTGCTTACGGTAGCGGCAAGCTGGCTAAACGTGCTTGTGCACGATTTCCCCATAGAAAACAATGGGGCTGAGCCGGCTGAAAAAAAACACCTGCAAAAAAGCAGCGTTCAGCTCCTAACGCAGCCCCATTGATTCCTATGGGGAAAGGAATATTATGTCTACACCTAACACCCTAACATGAACCCTGAGTCTAAACACCCCTAATCTTACACGTATTAACCCCTAATCTGCCGCCCTCAACATCGTCGCCACCTACATTATAATTATTAACCCCTACTCTGCCACTCCGGACACCGCCGCCACCTACATTATCCCTATGAACCCCTAATCTGCTGCCCCCAACATCGCCGAACCCTACATTATATTTATTAACTCCTACTCTGCCCCCCAATGTTGCTGCAACCTACCTACACTTATTAAACCCTAATCTGCTGCCGCCAACGTCGCCGCAACTACATTAAAGTTATTAACCCCTAAACTAAAGTCTAACCCTAAACCTAACACCCCCCTAATTTAAATATAATTTAAATAAATCTAAATAAAATTACTACAATTCACTAAATAATTCCTATTTAAAACTAAATACTTACCTATAAAATGAACCCTAAGCTAGCTACAATATTACTAATAGTTACATTGTAGCTAGTTTAGGATTTATATTTATTTTACAGGCAACTTTGTATTTATTTTAACTAGGTAGAATAGTTATTAAATAGTTATTAACTATTTAATAGCTACCTAGTTAAAATAAGTACAAATTTACCTGTAAAATAAATCCTAACCTAAATTACAATTACACCTAACACTACACTATCATTAAATTAATTACATAAACTAACTACAATTAACTACAATTAAATTAAATAACCTAAAGTACGAAAAACAACAAACACTAAATTACAGAAAATAAAAAAATGATTACAATTTTTTTAAACTAATTACACCTACTCTAATCCCCCTAATAAAATAAAAAGGCCCCAAAATAATAAAATTCCCTACCCTATAGTAAATTACAAATAGCCCTTAAAAGGGCCTTTTGCGGGGCATTGCCCCAAAGTAATCAGCTCTTTCACCTGTAAAAAAAATACAATACCCCCCCAACATTAAAACCTACCACCCACACACCCAACCCTACTCTAAAACCCACCCAATCCCCCCTTAATAAAACCTAAAACTAACCCCTTGAAGATCACCCTACCTTGAGACATCTTCACCCAGCCGGTCACAAGTGGACCTCCAGAGGGGCCGAAGTCTTCATCCGATCTGGGCAGAAGAGGACCTCCAGACGGGAAGAAGTTTTCATCCAGGTGGTATCTTCTATCTTCATCCATTCGGAGCGGAGCAGGTCCATCTTCAATCTAGCCGATGCGGAGCATCCTCTTCAAACAAAGTCCAGGTGAAGAATGAAGTTTCCTTTAAATGACGTCATCCAAGATGACGTCCCTTGAATTCAGATTGGTTGATAGGATTCTATAAGCCAATCGGAATTGAGGTAGGAAAAATCCTATTGGCTGATCCAATCAGCCAATAGGATTGAAGTTCAATCCTATTGGCTGATTGGATCAGCCAATAGGATTTTTCCTACCTTAATTCTGATTGGCTGATAGAATCCTATCAGCCAATCCATCTTGGATGACGTCATTCAAAGGAACCTTCATTCTTCGCCTGGACTTTGTTTGAAGAGGATGCTCCACGTCGGCTGGATTGAAGATGGACCCGCTCCACTCCGGATGGATGAAGATAGAAGATGCCATCTGGGTGAAGACTTCTGCCGCTTGTAGGACCTCTTCTGCCCGGATCAGACGAAGACTTCTGCCCCTCTGGAGGTCCACTTGTGCCCGGCTGGGTGAAGACGTCTTAAGGTAGGGTGATCTTCAAGGGGGTAGTGTTAGGTTTTATTAAGGGGGAATTGGGTGGGTTTTAGAGTAGGGTTGGGTGTGTGGGTGGTGGGTTTTAATGTTGGGGGGTATTGTATTTTTTTTTACAGGTAAAAGAGCTGATTACTTTAGGGCAATGCCCGCAAAAGGCCCTTTTAAGGGCTATTTGTAATTTAGTATAGGGTAGGGAATTTTATTATTTTGGAGGGCTTTTTATTTTATTAGGGGGATTAGAGTAGGTGTAATTAGTTTAAATTTTTTTTTAATTATTTTTTTATTTTCTGTAATTTAGTGTTTTTTTTGTACTTTAGTTTATTTAATTTAATTGTATTTAATTGTAGGTAATTTAGTACATTAATTTAATGATAGTGTAGTGTTAGGTGTAATTGTAATTTAGGTTAGGATTTATTTTACAAGTAAATTTGTACTTATTTTAACTAGGTAGTTATTAGTTGTATTTAGTTTTAAATAAGATTAATTTAGTGAATTGTAGTAATTTTATTTAGATTTATTTCAATTATATTTAAGTTAGGTGGGTGTTAGACTTAGGTTTAGGGGTTAATAAATGTAATATAGTAGCGGCGATGTTGGGGGTGGCAGATTAGGGGTTAATAAATGTATATAGGTGTCGGCGATGTTAGGGATGGCAGATTAGGGGTTAATAAAATTTAACTAGTGTTTGCGAGGTGGGAGTGCAGCGGATTAGGGTTAATATATTTATTACAGTGGCGGCGATGTCCGGTCGGCAGATTAGGGGTTAAAAACTTTATTTAAGTGTTGGTGAAGTGGGGGGGGCTCGGTTTAGGGGTTAATAGGTAGTTTATGGGTGTTAGTGTACTTTTTAGCACTTTAGTTAAGAGTTTTATGTTACGGCGTTAGCCCATAAAACTCTTAACTACTGACTTTTAAATGCGGTAGGAGTCTTGACAGGAGAGGCTGTACCGCTCACTTCTTCGAAGACTCGTAATACCGGCATTAGGCAAATCCCATTAAAAATATAGGATACGCAATTGACGTAAGGGGATTTGCGGTAAGCTCGAGTCGCGGAAGAAAAGTGAGCGGTAAACCTGTACCTGCCTGACTCGTAATACCAGCGGGCGTTAAAAAGCAGCGTTGGCACCTCTCAATGCTGCTTTTTAAGGCTAACGCAAGACTCATAATCTAGCCGTTAGAGATTTAAAGTAACAGCCCTTGAGCCATGCTAAATGCCATTTATTTTAATACTGTTTTTGAAGATACCAAGATATAGCATTTTTTACTTATATTATTAAAAATTATAATTTTAAAGAAAAAAAAATGAAAATGGATTAATAGTATCACCAAAATGTATCTACAAATGAAAATAGATATGTAAGGAAGCAAAACAACGTATGAACACAAAAGAGGAAATAGAGGATCAGTATATTACTTTTCCTGTTTTGTAATTAAGGATTTCATTGTGTTAGCTTTTTAACTGAGAGGGTTAAAAGTGCAAATTTTTTATCAGCTTCTGATAACTTATAATTTACTTAAAAGTACTGTAGACACCTCTTGTTGTGTAAAAATGTTGCTTGTGTCTCGCTCCCTAGGAGGCCAAAAAGCAAATTATGTGTCCTGCAAATGCGGTAAATAAAATACAGTAGTGTTATGCAATTTGCAGCAATGTAAAACCTAGGCTAGATTTTGCTTGTTGGCCTCTCTAGGGAACATGGAACAAAACATATTTTTTACACAAAAACAAGAGGTGTTTAATGAGTCTTTAAAAATGTCTAGTTAGGTGCACAAAATGTATTACTTTAGATACGTAATTTAATTTATGTAAATAAACTCTCCATAGAGATATGTTTTAAGGGAAAAATGATTTTAATAATAAACTATAATAAGTGGATAGTGAAGAAAATTATCATGCATAAATTAATAATAATAAAAAAAGAAATACTTCAGGTTGGATAATGTGTCTGCTTATTCCGGTTGTGTTTTTTTTTTACACATATTTGTTCACCTTTTTTGAAGCATTAAACCAGGCATTAATAATATGCAATGTTCTTTCCTTGCAAATGAACACACTTAATGCTGCCAAGTGTAATAAACTGTGGACAAGTAGTTAATAACTCAAAGATTGCTAGGTGGAAGAAATTAAACTGCTGGAAGTGACTTGTGTCATGATATGATTAAGTATTCAGAGCTATTTATTTCATTTATACTTTTCAAGTTAAAAGACTTCATATGAATATGATACGCAAAAATGTTTTTTATTCTGACTAAGGGCCTGATGATCTAAGCTCTCCTCTCTGACGAGATTATCTAATAAGTCTCGTCAGTACTGTGAGAGCCCTCAAAATGTAGAAAGGCAAATTCCTGCTTGAGAGCTATTTATTTCACTATGCAGATATGTAAAGGAGAGACACATTCATTACAATATAAAAATGTAAGTTTGTCTCTAAATATTCTTTGCATTATTACACTGACAGAAAAGACACTGTATGTGTGCTAAACTAGAAGCAAATTAAAGTTAACATATGCTGAAAATATATATATATATATTTTCTGTGACTTCTCACCCTTCCAGTGAATTTGTGATCAAAGGAGAATGATTCAAATTGTGTTATGATGTTTTTTTTTTATAAAAAGGATGTTCCTGAGTTAAATACATCTTTTTTTTTCTTTCAGAGTTTCATATGTAAACCAACTAGCAGTAGATTACGTTTACAATCATGCTCATCTGTTAGTATCACTTTAAACATATTTTTTTGTTATATATTAAAACAATAAATACATATATAATCATGTTTAACTGCTTCTTTTCCAAATGGGAAATAAAATATTTGAGTAAATATATACCTTTATGTCAAAATTGTTCCTTTCATGGTCTATAACAATTTTGAGCTCTGTTCCAGTCTGTTAGAAGAGCTCTTTGAATGTGTTTATGCTACATGAAAAGCCATTTTTAAAATTCATACGGAAACCCAGGTTTCTAATGATTTTTAGATAACCCTTTAAAAAAATCTTGCCATTCATTTCATGAGTTTTACATTTGATAACATAAGTAAAGTTGTGTTGTTTGTGTTTTTTTTACATTTGATAAGTGCATTTGTATTTTTTTTTAAATTAAACTATTTATCTGTATCAGGAAAGTTTGATATATACTGCAGTAGTGTGACTATAGAAAAGCTTTAAAAAAAAAAGCTAATCATGAGTAGCACAAATTGACCTTAAAGGGACACTAAACACAATTTTTTTCTTTTTTTTCTTTGGTAAATCATTTTTATTGGTGTTTTAAACAATCGAACCAAACAATACAGAAAACACTACAATAACGTGTCTGTTACAGCATTTTTGTTTCAGTAAACGAAATTGTCATAAGTTTGTTTTTAGTCCTTTTGGAGTTGAGGTCCTCCCATTGCCATCCAGGAAATTAAAATTAAGCTAAGAGGAAAAAATAATACAGTATAAAGCAAAACATTTCCTTCTATCCTGCCACATTGGTTTGTCTCAGGTCTGAGCCATAAACACAGGTTTGGTGGAGTCCCAAAGGAATTTAATGTCTAAAAAAGTGTCAAGTCTTTGGGTTTTGAAGAAGCCGTATTCTTCCAGTACTAATGTGTCATCAGTGTGAGCTAATAGTTCCTTCCATGTGGGGGCTGCTTAACTCTTCCACTTTCTAGCAATTAGTGTTTTAGCCGAATTGATGATGAATTGCAACAGACGTTGGCGTAAATAGTCTACTTTCCTAGGCAATAGATTCAGTATTGCTATGGTAGGAGTGAGTTGAAAGGGGGAGTTAAGAATAATTTGTATCAGGGATTCCACGTGAAGCCAGAAGGGGTGTATAACGGGACAGTCCCACCACATGTGTAGCATTGTTCCTTTTTGCTCACAACCCCTCCAGCATTTGTCTGAGGTGGTGGGGTATATACTTTTTAACCTAGTGGGTGTCAGGTACCATCTTGATAAAACTCTATAATTCAGTTCTATCATCTTTGTTGAGGTAGATGAAATTTTGGTGTAGCGGAAGATGTGTTTCCATGTCTGCCTGTCTAATTCAGTTTTCAGTTCTAAATGCCATTTGTTTGTAAAAGTCGGTAAGTCTGTTGTGTGCTGAGCCAGTAAGAGGGACTTGGCTAGTGATAGGGGGTGTCTAAGTGTATTATGAGTCATGCAGCTTGTTTCAAAGGGTGTGAATGGTCTAGTCCAGTCCGGACTGTGTTCAGATGTGTCCAGTAGGTGTGTTAGTTGTTTGTGTTTAAGCCAACTAGAAAATGCCCCGTTCAGGTATTGTTGTAGGTCTTGGCGCGATTTCACTCTTTTGCCTGTCAACAGTTTATGTAGAGGAATTGTGTATCCTACTTCTAGGTGTGATGATGTGGGCTTTGTGAAATCTAAACCTCCCAGAAACTCAGCATTTGGAGACATAGGCGACATAGGGGATCTATAGGTGGAAATGTGAGGATGGGTTTTAATGATTCTGTTCCAGTTTTCAAAAAGGCTACTGTAGAGGGGGTATATGCTTTTTGTGTCACTTCTATAGGATGGAGGAAGCCAACATAGGGTTCCAGCGTTCGGGATTTGTAGAATATGTGAATCTATAGACACCCAGGCTTTGGTCATAGAGTTCCTGTGCCAGTCGAGTATTCTCTGGAGACTAATCGCCTTATAGTAGACGTCTAGACAGGGGAGTCCCAATCCACCCTCTCCCTGCTGCCTGTACAGTGTTGTTTTGCTAACTCTTGGTCTAACTGAGCCCCATACATATTTGTTTAGGATGGTCTGGAGTCTACAAAGGAACGGAGTGGGTATCTTAATAGGAACTGCCTGCATAATATATAGGATTCTGGGTAACGTGGTCATCTTTAGCGTCTGGATTCTGCCCCACCAGGAGAAGGGTTTTTTGGACCACAAATTTAGTTCTGTTTGTGTGGACTTGAGTAAGTTTGAATAGTTAAGTTGGAATAATAGTCTGTGATTTGGAGTAAGATGGGTTCCTAGGTATTTTAATGCAGCGGTTTGTAATTTATAGGGAGTCCGGCTTACAAGTATATCTAGCTCAGCTTTAGGGAGATTAATATTCATCAATTCAGATTTGGTGTAGTTTACAGAAAAGTAGGAGAGGTCTCCAAACTTTTTAAATTCGCTTGTGACTGCTTCCAGAGAGGTAAGTGGAGAGGCGAGAGACAAGAGGACATCGTCTGCATAAAGTGACACTTTGTAATTGTTGCCCCCTAAAGGTATCCCTACTATTTGCTCGTTTTCTCTAATACGTGCTGCCAACATTTCAATGCTGAGGACAAACAATATGGGGGAAAGAGGGCAACCCTGTCTTGTCCCATTACTAATGTTAAGGGTATCTGAAAGGAGGCCGTTTATCCTAACTTTTGCAGTTGGTGAGAGGTACAGTGCCCCAATTCTATTGATTATTGTGGTCCCAAACCCGAATTTTTGCAATGTGGAGAAAAGAAAGTCCCAATTTAGGCGGTCAAAAGCCTTTTCGGCATCTGTGGATAGGAAGACCGTTTTAATGTTGTTGGCTTTTGCGTATTCCATCAGCTGTAGTGCCCTGATAGTATTGTCCCTTGCCTCTCTCCCCCCCACAAACCCCGTCTGGTCAGCGTGTATAAGTGTTGGTAAGATCGGGTTTATGCGTGATGCTATAATTTTGGCTAGGATTTTAAGATCAGTATTTAAAAGCGAAAAGGGCCTAAAATTCGGTGGGGAATCTTGATCTTTTCCTGCTTTAGGGATTACTGATATATGTGCTTCTTTCATTAGCATTGGAAGATATCCTTCCTCATCTAAAGTGTGAAACAGGGACAAGAGGGGTGCGACTAGTAGATCTTTGAATGTTTTATAATATTTATTTGTAAGGCCGTCCGGTCCAGGGCTTTTCCCTGCTGGTAGGTCTGATATGGCTTTCAGAATTTCATGTGCAGTAATCGGTGAATCTAGGCTCTGCTTTTGTTCTTCGGAGAGCGAGGGGACTGATATCGAATCTAAGTAGGCTATTATATCTTGCTTATTCGGGGGAGGTGTAGAAGTCGATAAGTTATAAATATGTTCATAATATTTCCTAAAAGTTTCAGCAATATTTGGGCTATCATGGATTGTACGTCCATCTGTATCTTTAATAGAATATATATGGTTCGTTGAAGCTTTCTTGCGTAGGGCTCTAGCTAACAAGGGGCCAGATCTGTTGCCTCCGTGAAAATATACTTTTTTAAGGGCGAGGGCTCTTTTATGGGCAGCTCTTTGTAAATAGTTGTTGACTGCACTCCTAGCAGCCGTTAGGTTATCTAGCGTTGTGTCGCTGCCGGGGTTAAGTTTATGCGTGCTCTCTGCAAGTTGCAAATGTCGAGTGAGGTTAGTGTATTCTAAGTTTTGGGCCCTTCTTTTCCTGGCGCTGAGCTGTATAAAGCTGCCCCTAACCACTGCTTTATGGGCTTCCCATAACGTGCTAATGTTGTCTACAGAATTAGTATTGTGACTAAAATATTCTTCTATTGTTTGTTTAAGTTTTGTGACTAAATCTGGATCGTGTAATAATGAGTCATCTAGTCTCCATACAGTGTGTCGTAAAGGTTTATTTATCCAGTCTAGTTCTAGACTAATCGTCGAGTGATCTGTCCATGCAGCCGTATAGAATTCTGTATGTGATGCTAATGTCATGGTATTGTGATCTACTAGAAAATAGTCAATCCTTGAAAAGGATCTCTGTGTATGTGAGTAATGTGTGAATTCTTTTTTCTGTGGATGTTGCAGTCTCCAGATATCAACTAAGGTGTTTTCTCGTAGGCAGTCGGTTATACTTTGAGGGTTGTAGTTACTACAAGTCTTTTTGTTGGAGGAACTATCCATCTTTAGGTTTAGTAACACGTTTAAGTCACCCCCTACCACCACCGCACCTGATTGTAGTTCTAAGATTTTATTGCTGGCTCTTCTTAGGAATTTAAGCTGGCCTGTGTTAGGGGCATACAAGCACACAAGGGTTACCTGCGTGTTGAAGAGAAGTCCTGTAAGGATTAGGATTCTCCCCTCTGGATCTTCAAATTTATTATTAAGTTGGAAATGAGTGTTTTTATGGAATAGGATGCCTACCCCTGATACTTTCTTTAGGGGATGGGAGTTAAAAAACCCTACAGGGTAATCTGGGGACGAAAATCTTGGGGGGTCTCGCCCCAAAAAATGGGTCTCCTGAACGAAGACTATGTCTCCTTCATGCTTCCTAAAGTGGTTTAAGGCAATTGACCTCTTAGTGGGTGAGTTAAGGCCCCTGCAATTTTGTGATAAAAGTTTAAGTTGGTGTAAGGACATGTTTAATGTTGGTAAGTGATGAAGCGTTGAAGAGGAGCTTGAGATGGAATAAAGGGTACCTTATATAAGAGCAGAGTAGTCCTGTTGAGGGGATAAGGTGGTCAGGAGCGTCATGAGAGGGCCTGTGAGTTATATCGTGAGGCGCAGAGTTCTTTTGAACCCTATCAGTGTTATTCTTTCTGTGTACATGGCAGACCCGGACTGAGTGGCATAAGCTAACTTCTGTATCTGTGATGACAAAAATCATTATTGTACATGCAGTAACAAACATAATAGACAAAACAATGACTAACAAGAAATAAGAAACAAGAAACAAACATTGAGCCAGGCTGTAGAGCGCCCTGGCTGTATGGGGGAAAATGAACATGAAACCGAAAACAGTTTAGCTAGGGAGTGTTTGAAACATTCATATAATAGATGGTATAGCCTATTTTCTGTACATTTACCCTAGGGTATACTATATTTCTTCATATAGTAGATATGCAAACCTCCTAATGGGGTAAATAAAGGGTACTTATTCAACTAATCAACCTGTAAATAATGTAGCCAATTAAAACTATAATTAGTAATAACTTCAATATAACCTAAGAGGTCACACTAAAGTCACTCAAAAAATTGTCTCACAGAGCTCTAAAAGTACTCTCCAGTATGTTGCTTGTACTCCTTCAAGTGTCTTTCATGAGAGAGGAAGAAGGTGTGGGTGGAATTCTCTGTCTCTTTCTGTTAACCCTCTGCCATTGTGAGCGTTGGGGTTGAGGTGGGTGGGAATCATCCATGGGTAGTGGATTCTTGTTGTTGCATCTTGGCATATGAGGGGTTGGTATGCGTAGAGCTGTGCAAAACTCCTCCAAGTCTCCTGGATCTTTATATGTGATTATTTTGTTGTCTTTATTAACTCTAATACTAAATGGGTAACCCCACCGGTATTGGATGGCATGGTCACGTAAATGTTCTGTTAAGTATTTTGCCTCTCTTCTGTTGGCAAGGGTAACCGGGCTTAAGTCTGCATATATCTGAATCTGCTTCCCCTCAAAAGTGATAGGGGAGATTTTCCTGGCTGCTTGGGCTATCAGCTCCTTGTCCTGGTATTTGTGGAATTTTAAAACAATGTCTCTGGGAGGCTCCGAATCTTTTGGTCTAGGACTCAAGGCCCTGTGGGCCCTATCTAATTGAAGAGGTAAGGAAGTGGAGTCGTTTGTCAGGAACTTGAACAAATTCTGCAGGTATTGAGGTATATGCTCTCCTGTAATGCTCTCTGGCACTCCTCTGATTCGCAGATTTTGCCTCCTTCCTCTGTTATCCAGGTCTTCAAGCTGGCTTTTAAGCTGTTGTAGTTGGATGTCATGAATGGAGAGGCATCGGGAGTGTTCATCTATAGTGTTATTAGTGTCATTAGCCTGCTCCTCTAAGTATTCCATTCTTTCTCCAAGCTCTGCTATTTCTTTTTTGACTTCTGCAAGTCCGTCCTTTAGAATTTTCCCCACATGTTGAATCAGTGCGGTGAAGTCTTCCTTAGTTGGTAAAGAATTGATGTCTGCTTTAGTAAGTGGAGCATTATGGCTTTCCGGAATCTCAGCAGAGTTTACATTCGTGGTGGAATCTTGCTCAGAATCTGTGTCTGGGCCTTGTGATGGGCTTAGTGCCTTAAAATAAGTGTTAAGTTTGGACACCGTGTTAGAAGGAGTTTTCGGCATTTTATCCCCTTTTACTTGTCTTCTGGCTGCCATGTGGGCTGATTTCTGAAGCTGTCAGTTATAGTTAAAGGAGATTAGATGTTTGTGGCGTGTGGGCAAGGTACGTAATGTAGTACCAGCAGTACTGCATGCGGGGTTATTGGCGTTTTTGGCCTTTAGGCTCTACAGAATGTGAAGTTCGTTAGGAGAGCTTGTAAGTCGCAAGCTCAGTTAGCCCTCACTAGTAATGCGGCTAGCAAATGTTATGATGCTTTATTTTAGGCAAATGTGAATATGCGATTATGCTCCTCTGTTGTTTGTGCGTCCTGCGCACTTCGTATAATGAGGCCTGCAGTGGTGGCTTATCTGTTGCCGTATGCTTTTCTGGGTATCTCAGCGTCTAAATAGTATGTTATGTTCGGTGCGGTGAGTGCTTAATTACCTCAATGAGGGTCTCATCTACAGCGATCCGCCCGGTAGTCGTTGTTTTAAGGCCCAGACTGGCTGATGCCGGAACTTTCCGTTGGTTTCTGTAGGCTTGATCTTAGGGCCGATGCTGAGTCCCAAATATCGCTTAAATTGTGCCACTGGCAGACGTGCTGTATAACGGAGCAGGTTTGAGTATGTTTCTCTTAGCTTGCCATACTTTATAGGTGCTCCCTAGCTTCACTTAACACGGAGCTCAGTTTAGTTGCGACCGTCCATGTCGGCAGTCGGCTCCGCCCCCCACAATTTTTTTCTTTCATGATTCAGATAGAGAATACAATTTTAAACAACTTTCTAATTTACTTCTATTATCTAATTTGCTTCATTTTTTTAGATATCCTTTGTTGAAGAAAGAGCAATGCACATGGGAGAGCCAATCACAGGAGGCATCTATGTGCAGCAACCAATCAGCAGCAACTGAGCCTATCTAGATATGCTTTTCAGCTAAGAATATCAAGAGAATGAAGCAAATTAGATAATAGAAGTAAATTAGAAAGTTGTTTAAAACTGCTTGCTCTTTCTAAATCATGAAAGAAAAAATTTGGGTTTCATGTCCCTTTAAATAGGGGGTTGAGGATACAGATAAACATTTGTTTTTCAATATATTTGTTTGCTGCACTATCCGGTATTTAGTAAAATATTTTGGGCTAGATTAGAAATTAGGCGCAAACAATTGCGCTAACTTTATTACAATCGTTTATCACAATCGTTTTATCAAACAATCTCAGAGCTGTGGTTAACTGTTTTCCAAAAAAAGAAAAAAACAATACTTGATTGTGCAAATAAATGTTAAAGACTGGATGTGAGGGGGAATGGTGATCAATGGAAATCAATAAAAAATAGCAATTGCTTTACTTAATTAACATATAAAACATAGATACAATATAATAACTGTAGATCACATAAAAACAAATCACATACAAAAACATTTAATGCCAGATGCAAAATTGATACAAAATTGATACAAAAATATCATTAAAAAAAATATATACAAAATACAAACAATATCATAAAATAAATTTCATAAATATACAAAAGATAACAGTCCGCTCCAGCTCAGACAGAAAACTTAAAGTCTTAGGTAATCCACTGTGAGCTGTATCCTTGTGAACTAAAGAAGGAAAACTCCTTAGGTGATAACACAGTATACAGAGTACGACAATATATGTAATCAGTCACATTCTATCTGAAACTTTCAAAAAGGTTTATTATTTATTGTCTCTATCCCAACTTGTTTTATGTCACTTTATTTTAAGCAATAACATTTTTTACTGTATAATTTTATTTCAACAAGCCCTTTATTCGCTTTATACAATTTTTAAATTGCGATTTATTATGTGTCCTTTTGTCCTATTGTAATGTATGCATCAATCTCACATACTTAAAAGCAGGGAACACCACTTTGCAAGACAAACAATTCTCAAGGTAAAAACTACATTTATAGAATTAGGGGAGAGAGTTCTTATAGAATTTTACTAGCCCAGAAAGCTTTACAAAATCTGACCCTCTGAGTGATTACATAAATAATACTGGGCGTGGGGTGGAGCCTGCTGAGGGACTGAGCGGTCGCACATCACAATAGCTCCTGAAACTTTGGCCATAAAAATTAATTTTGCGGCCGCTCAGACTTCTCTAACTGCTTGATTTAGTAACCCTGGAGGTTATGGAGCCTGTTCACTGCAAGGACTAGCAGCAAGACAATTTTGGCAGACACTTTTGTCACTTTTATCACTCTTCTATCTGCCCGACTGACCCGCGATACTAAGGGCAGCCATGTTTGTTCTCGTGGAGAACCTGAATGTCGGGTAATACTCAGTACCTGCTGAGACAGATTCCAAGCCTATCCACCCGGCTCGTGAAGTAGCCGAAAGCAAGGGGGTCTTTAAAATACCCTTTAAGAAAGACGGAGCGGATTTGTACACACAGCGCACATTCATCATGTCCCTGAGGGACGAAATACACGCTCTGACAGCCGCAGGTCCTACGCATATGGTGGACAGATGGGAGGCCGGTGTGCAATTGCTGCTCGATTACCATTTTAGCAGCATGAAACACCACCTCCTCCAACTATTGGAAAGCCCGATGCCTGAATACAGCCCCGTTAACCCGGTGGCCCAGAGAGTCAGACAAGAAGTCGCCAGTACTGCAGAACAACAGAGGACGAGGAAGAAAGTAGTGACTTACCTACACAGCCCATGAGTGCGGAGGAAACCCTTACTAATGGAAAAGCACTGTGGTGGCATAATAGTACCCTGGTAGGTCCGGAACAACATGCTGCTGCCCGTCTGGATAACATATGCTTTACTCGGCTCTCCACGAGTCTCACATGCCTACTATATGTCTGCAGATAGAATGTACCTCAACAGATATGCCGGACACGCTCACATGGAGGTACACATCACCCTACCTTCTTTGTTCCTGAGTATAGTCAAGTTTGTGACGATTGCTCCCTGTCAAGGGGGATTCATAGCCGTTGGCATTGGGTGACTGTTGCATTTATAAATCCCTCCTAAGCCACAAACTTACATTGTCAAAGTTTTTCTTAAGGTTTTTTTTTCACTAGTGGGACTATCCACTTAATAGTTAAGTTTTTGATGTGGTTTATAAAGTTTGCTGTTCTATGCACTTATCCTTTGTTTTTATATACTGTACTGCACTACAAGTCTCAATTAAGTAGGAGATTAATACTCCATTTCCTAATCCTTTTACTATAAATATTGACCTGCTAGATAAAACCCTGATTGCTCATTTTATGACACTGAAGTAAAGAAGCATGATATCTATGTGTATATCTGTATCTCTTTATTTCATTGCGGTCTTGTCATTATACATGTGTTCATAGACTGATACCGCATAGCTCACTGTTTACATTGTTTATCCCATACCATTTACCAGATGACATTTGCTGACTTATTCACTTCAAATAATTTTGCCACACTTCTCATGTTGATGTTATACCACTGTTTTCTCTGCTAGCTCCCAGCTCATACGAGATAACGATGTTCTAGATATCTGAAGAGGTTTTGTTGAACCCCTTTTATGCTAATTTACATTATACTATAACATTACAATGTTATGCCTCAAGTGTAAAGCATTTAGAACCTTAGCTGCAAGCATAATGTTAGATGGAACCCTATTATCTTTATGGAAACCATACTATAATATCTAAGACTGCACTTTTGTTCCTGAAGCTATGATATCTAAATCAACTGGTATGGAGACATTAGCTATCACTTTGCAGACTAGGACTCTTTATAGACTTACCCATAGGTTTATCACATATGCTTATCCACTAGTTGTTTCAATAAAAACATAGCTCTTTAGCCCTACTTATAACGTAACTAAAATACCCCAGAGGCCTAAACATAGCCATTAGTGTAACACTGTAACTAACTCCGCCCCCCCCATCCCCATCCTTATCCTCCCCCCTTACCTTATTTTGAGCGGCTCTTGCACGCTGCATCCCCTCTCCCATATCCTGCTCACTAGCTAAGCTCACTATCCACACAAATTAAACCTTTTATGAGGAAACCGTATATTAACTATTGTTCCTTAGAAATCACATGATGAGTCCTCATTGATCTGCTAATATGTAAGCCTTTTCCATTATTTCTGATAATTTTCATTATATCTGAGCTATAGCTACCATAACCTATTATATTTTAAAAAATGAGGTCACAAATAATACAACTCAATATTGTGTAACATATTGTTCATAATCTTACTCTGTAACTTTGTTTATGGTGCACAATCTATTTGCTTAAGTTCACCCTGCAGCATAGATTGAAAATTGATTTCTCATGTTAATGTGTGCCAATATGTCGCCTTTGATACATATACTGTCGATCCATATTGTTTGCTCTTGGAGATTTATTCCTCCATCTTGTTATATAACCTAATTGTTCACTGCAGTGTTGAGTTGTGGCTAATATGATTTATGTATTTTGTTGAAACCTCAATAAAAAAATATATTTAAAAAAAAAATAATACTGGGCGCGTATTTATTAATAAGCACTGTGATATGATGGATACACTATCTGTGAATGTATAATGATTACAAAGTATTGACAAATAAATGGTATTATTTACAAGAACATGCCATAATATAATCAATAAGGGTAATTAAAATGAAGTTACATAAACAGATATAGACATAAATAATGTCCTATGGATACAATGAGGAAAAAAAACATAAATTTATACGCATAAATATGTTTACACCAATCAAATATGCTTAATCTTTTCTTTGAAGGAGGCACAAAACTTGTGTTGACCACTGACACCTTCCTACATCTGTTTATTTTTCCATGTTCCCTGGCAACTCAGACATTGTCTAATAAACCCATTGGTTATGGGAAAATGCTGCATTATATTGTACAGCAGTTAATTGTAATATATTTTAATTCAACTAGAAGCATTTTTGCAAGTTATTAAATATTCTCTGATAGCGTATCTATTATATCTGTGATGTGCAGGTAAACAGTGTGCGCTTGCATTTAAAAACATCTGCTAACATTTCTCAGAAGTGTTTTTTTATCGTGTGCCTGTAAACGGGCAAATTTGCCCATCTATGGACATGAGATATATAACCAGTAATTACAAGTGGCTGGTTATTGCTACTGCGAGTTTGCGGTAGCAATTAGCACTCTGAAAATTAACCAGAGATCAGATCTCTGGTTAATTTTTCAAAAGTGTCCTAATTGGACCCAAAATAAAGTATTTAATAAAAAATAACTGCAAGGGGAAGTTTTTAGGGGTTAAAGTCAGCGGGTGTAGGGTGTTAGAAAAAAAACAGCACTTAAAAGTGCTTTTACATTGGGGTCTATGGAAACTGTGTTTTCCATGTAAATCTTAATGTATATGCTTGCACACATATATATTTATGTGTTAATATGTGTATATACACATATAAACACACACACATATATATATATATATATATATATATATATATATATATATATATATATATATATATATATATATATATGTATATATTCATATACAGATATATCTAAGATCTGTTGTCCATTGCTGCATGATTTACCCCCTTTACTGTGCTAGGTTCTCATGTCTTGTCTCATGACATGAGAACGAGGCTCCTATTGGAACATATGGAAGCACTCTCTATTGAGGGCAAAGCTTCTATGCATGTGAATGTGAGGTCATGTTTGCATTGTGGGCCACTTCAAATACCAGCGCACAATTGCGTTAGCTGGTATTATGAGTGGAGCACAAATATTTTACTGGCAAAAGAACAATTTTGCACTCCACTAGTAATCTGGCCCTTATTTTTTATACAGATCTTTTGTAATGCTGTGCTTAATTTTGAAAATATGATGCATGATGCCTAGATAGATTTTTGTGTTCTCTTCTTTCCTCCATTCAATGAGGGTTGGTTTTCCATAGTAACACAACAGTCGATGATGTTTGAACATTACAAAAAACATCCCTTTACTGTATATACATGGCTTCCCTTTAAAAAATAAAACAAAACACACAAAGTTATTCCAACTGTATTGATTATTAACATACCTCCCATTTATAGGAAACAAGCATTAGTAAGAAAATCAAAACTTAAATTATTTTTAAAATGTATCTAAAATAATACAAAAATACAGATTATAATTTAAAATAATTAAACATGCAATAATTAAATTAAAAAGTGCTGCAAAATCTCTTTTTTGTGTGTGGTTTATTACAAACTTTAAATCATTGTTTAAAAAAATTATGCAAATGTTCCTGAATCAAGAATTTGAAAGTCTTGAAATGGATTTTGTTTCATCAGAACGCCATCATTAATAGCTGCAAGAGCCTTAAAACATATGATGCCAATACATGACCAAATTTGTCATGTGGAAGCTGATCTTATGATGTTGCGTTACAAAGCAGCCCTCTTGATCTAACTGATGTGGAAGGGAGATGTCTCCAGTGCACTATGTTAATGTCTTGTTACAACAAGTCTTTGGTACACTTGAATTGTTTTAGTACCATGAAGTGATTTCCCAGTCAGTTTAAATATTTAAGCCACAGCACTTTTTAAGTTTTGTTGACAGCACCATCAGAGTAACTGCCATTATAATGTCTGAATATACCAATCAATGGATTAAACTCGTAGTCCATCTTGTGAATATAAAGAAATGTGAGAATTGCAGCAGATGCCTCCAAGCAGATCACAATCACAATTACATACATAAAAGTTCCTTACAGGCAGCAAGAACTATTCTTGGAGATGTGCAACCCAATTAGCCATTAATCACAAGGAAGACTCCTCCTGTCAAAGCCAAACAGCAAGGTAGGACGAGGTCCCCATGATGGACTAAAGGCTTATAGGTCCTGAAAGTGGATACTAAAAACATTTGCTGCATATGCAATAGTGGCAGCTGCACTTTCAGAAATGTGTAAGCAAGAGGCAGCAGCATAAATCAACCTCTGTTTGGGGGGAAGGAAAGAGTCCAACTTCCTTGAAAGGATGCCCCTGTAGTAGCCAAAACAGGAGCACCTAGAATCCAAAGTACACCAGAGATGTGCTGTCTGCACAGAGTCCCATTGCAGTGTAATGTGCAGTTTAATTCTATTATCTTATTAACTGTTTATCTTGTTATCTTTTGTTGAATGCACATCTTTTGAGAGTTTTATATATAAATATAAAATGCTAACAAACATTGTTGCAAACTCTGCTGCCATATAGTGCTTCATACATGTACATGATCCCAGGCCTATGTCAGTATGCTCTTATGGAAAGAAGCCAAGTTTTAACAAAAGAGTAAGAACTTTGATAACCCAGGTAAACTGGAAAGTTTTTTTTATTTTTAATTATGTTTAGTGTGAATAATGACATTTTATTGTGTCTTGTTTGATGTTAGGAACTAAATTCAGGAACATGAGTTGCAGTATCGGACTCAAGTAGTTATACTGAAGCTGTAACATTGTAGCATTGTAAAAAAGACCACTGGCCAAAATATTGGTTTGAGTGTGCAGACTGGCAGAGGCTGCAAAGATTAAGGATATGCACATATGCTGTATACTGGTGTCTGCTAAGTTAAATGACCAGAGGTCAAAGTAATGAGACTGCTTCCCTGGATATATAAATATTAGCTCCATAAGTCGAGAAACACTTCCTACTATTTATATGTATAAAAACCTTACATAAAATTCAGTGAAAGAGCCATTTGATTATAGAGATTAAAGAGGAGACGCATATCCCGTAGTGCACTAAGCTAAATGACCAGAGGTCAGAGAAATATGAATTGCTTCCCTAAAGATATACAAGTTGGCTCTGTAAGTCAGTGTTTCTCAACTGCGGTCCTCAAGAACCCCAACAGGCCAGGTTTTCATTATAGCTGAACTAGAGCACAGGTGAAGTAATCAGCGGATTAGTAGCCATGGTTACTAACCTGTGCTCACCTATAAGCTGATTATTTCACCTTTGCACTGATTCAGCTATAATAAAAACCTGGCATTTTGGGAGTACTTGAGGACCGTGGTTGAGAAACAATGTTGTAAATAATAGAAGAGCTCCTGCTATTTTATATGTTATTTAATAAAAAATAATACATTTGATAGACAGAGCACTGCAAAGGTTATGAGAGCAAGACAGTGCCATTTGCATTAGGAGTGGCAGTAGAATGGAACTATGAAGACTGTAGGGTAACTGTACTAATAAGGAAATAAAATAGGGAAATTAGAATTTATGCGCAATTAAAAATTGATGCAATGGGGTAAATTTATCAAAGCGTCAATCTCAGTGCATTCGCCGGCGTCAATATACTCGCCAGACATCACTGATGCGGATCCACATACGATCCCCTTATTTATCAAAAATCCGTCAAAAACACGCTCATCAAGTACGGAGCGATGAGCATCGGACTGTTGTTAACTAACAGTCATCGATGACAAGGTTATTTGGGTTTTTCCCAACTTTATTTATACCATTTCATTACTGTCCATGAACAAGCACATTTCTCTAAATCTAATCTTTTATTTTTCATCTGTTAATGTCCAAGAAATAGATAGATTTATACCTCAACAAACAATAACTCATAAAAAGTTATTTTTATATTTATTTGTTATACAAAAAAATCTGTTATATGATACTTTCACATTAATTAATGTGTATTTGTATTTCTAGAAGTCATGATATGATTTTATCTCATGTTTTTTTTATATATGATTATTAATGCTAGAATTTGTACATATATATTTGCATATACTTGTATATATATGTGTGTTATGACAGAAGTCTTTTGCAAACATATTTTTATTTTCCTAAGTTCCTTTTTTGTTCTAAACAATGTTGTCTATCATATCTCTGTGTTTATTTATACCACTATATGAATATAGTTTACATTTATTATTATTCTGAGCAGGAGTAATTGCGAATATAGCATGTCATCAGGGAATCATATGTATTTATTTGCAAGCAATGGATATTTTAAGAGCTGGCCCAGTTTTCTCTCTGTACCTGTGTAACCCCTCCTGATTGCAATCTAATTTTGAAAACCACCCCTACACAGGTGTTATAAAATGGGCTGTCATATAAGATGACATTTCTTACTGAAAAAGTAATTCAAGAGAAGGAAGAAATACACTGAAAATAAGCATGACAGTAAAGAGGTGATTTTAATTTCTGCTGTATCTGAATCACGACAGTTTAATGTTAGGTTGGCTATCACTTTGAGCTATCATTTTAAGATTATATTGAATCAAACATCAATCGATTTTTCAAATCATTGTCTAAAATATTAAACTGTGTGTCCTAATGTCAGCATCAATGTTTATCTTAAATACTAATTTCACATATACATACTTTCAAAGTATAATGCACAATGTAACAAATGGCACTTACAAGTTCTGATGAGCTATTAATGACACAAGTATCGAGCAATTTGATTCGTTAGTGATAGTTTAAAATGTATATTTTAATCAGATTGGCTGATGTCATAAACCATGTGATTATGCATATTCCAATCAAAAGTGGTTGAAAAAAGTACTAGTGTGTGTGTTTTTTAAGAGTTTGCATCATAATTGGTGCGAAAAGTGTTGCGTCAAAATTGATGTGAAGTGGAGACTGAGACTTGTATTACATGGCTTAAGCATTGTGCACATAGATTTTTCACAAAAAAAAAGGAAGTTAGCTATAATATGTTGTGTATTTATTTCATTTTTATCTCTATATCTATTAGCGAGACAAGTTTGGGGCAACACTTTTCAACAAATTTGTAGAAATTATAATGACTTTGTAATGAAATACAAAGTTGTAACATAATCCATAAATAGTAATGTCTTTTTCATTTGTATCCCTATATCTACTAGTGCACCAAATGTGGAGCAATAATATTGTTTGATTTAGAAAGAGTATACAATTTTAATAGAGTTTCTAATTTATTTTTATTATGTAATATACTTCATTCTCTTGCAGAATCGAACATAAGCTTTCTGTGTTTTCAGACTCCCATTGAGTTCTATGGCATCTGCGACCTCAAGGGTGGCTGATTGAAAACTAGGTATGCTGCGTCGGGATACACGTGAGCGTACCTGTTAAATGTTTGATAAATTTGGAAAAGGCTCAAACAGAGTCAAACCTGAATTAGAAACATCTGTAATGACACAAGCATTGATCAACATCGAATTGAGATTGAGGAATCGTATATCACGTCACAAATTTCAACATTTGATGAACTTGACGCTTTGATAACTACGTCGGATCAATCTCGCGACAAATACGACACGGAATTCAAGCATATTTTCAGTTGGCACTTTGATAAATAGGCCCCAATGGCTTGAAAGGAAAATAAGTTTTCATCATTGGCAGTAAAGAAAAATGTTTGCTAAAATGGAATTTAAGAATGCATTTTTGCAAATGGCATTCCGCTTAAAGGAATATTGAACCCACAATTTTTTATTTCATGATTTAGGTAGTGCAGGAAATTTAAAGCAACTTTCTAATTTACTCCTATTATGAATGTTTCTTCTTTCTCTTGGTATCCTAATTTGAAAAAGCAGGAATGAAAAGTTTATGATCCGTCCCGCCAATCAGTAAGTGCTACCCAGGGTACTGAACCAAAAATAGGCTGGCTCCTAAGCTTACATTCCAGCTTTTTAAAAAAAAAAATCTAGAATTTGAGTTCACTATAATTTAAAGAAGCTATTTCTCTCACACACTACGCCTGATGGAGTAAATTGATCAATTTACAAAAAAAAAAAAAAAAAAAACTGGCTATAAATCAGTCTGAAAAGAAATTTCATCAATATGTCTAGAGAAGAAAGTTTACTGAAATAACAGCTCACAAACAATTGCTGCATTTATTTATTCCAATTGTATTTTGGCAACAACAGAAAAATAATTGCAGTGCTATGCTGGAGCATATTATTATTGAATTAGATACAGGTCACATAAAAAACATGCAAATACAGACACTTTATACAGGTTATCAATAATAAAAATGTATCAGTTTTTATCAATATTTTATTTTTTTAGTATCAGGAACAGGAAATCCAGATGGGCTGATAAATATTGCCAAAGATTAGATATGGGGTGAAGACCCTATAACGGACTAGATTACAAGTTTCACGCTATTTAGCACTCCCGCTCGAGAGTAAACTTTGCTAGAAGTAAATTTTTTGCACGTATCTGGTAGCGCGTGTATTACAAGTTGAAAGTAAAAAGTTTGCGTGTTAATGTAAAATAGATATATTTACCTATATATCTATAGGAATAGGTATACAGACATAGGTATATATAGAAATATGTATTTACAATAAAAGTAAAAATTTTCCTGTATGTGAAGAACATTGGAATGTGAAATATGTACAGTAAATAAACAGATAAACATTATTATGGAATTATTATTTAGACACATATATATAATATATATAAATATATATATATATATATACATATATATATATATATATATATATATATATATATACATATATATATATATATAAATAAATATATATATATATATATATATATATATATATATATATATATATATAATATATATATATATATATATATATATATATATATATATATATATATATATATATATATATATAGCCCTTTGCATACAAATACACCATATACCTTTTAACCATTATAAATATTCTTTACGAATATTTATACGACTATTATCAGTGTTTATATAAAGGGAACAGTTTATTTTTGTTATGCTCGTGGGATACTCCACTATCAGACCGAACTCGGCCAGTAGTCGTCTTAGCCACATGCATTCGGACCCGACACAGCCCTATGG
Source organism: Bombina bombina (assembly GCF_027579735.1). Lineage (NCBI taxonomy): Eukaryota > Metazoa > Chordata > Amphibia > Anura > Bombinatoridae > Bombina > Bombina bombina. The sequence goes on along the minus strand of NC_069499.1, from coordinate 1,054,619,629 downwards.
CAATGAGCAGGGAAGGAGACCCCGCACCCCTAGCAAAGGCTAGAGCGGCGCGGCGTGACAATTTTAGTGTATTAATGTTGTGTTTGGTGCAACTTTTTTTTAACTCACTACCATTTTCACAAGGTTTTAAATTGTGCTAATCCTTCAAGCTTAAATCACGATTGTTCTTTCGCGTTTACTTTCAACTTGTAATACTAGCGCTACTTCAGTCGAGTGCAAAATAGCCTTGAAAACCCGATATTGACCGCAAGAAAAAATGTAGCACACCATTTGTAATCTAGCCCAATATAATGAACAATTATATGGTTTACACTAAAGTACAAAAAAATTAAAACTTCAATAGCTTAAAAGCTAAAATTATTAGAATTCATTATTATAGGCCATAGCAGTCCCAGTCCACAAATGTATAGTCTTAAGAATATTTATTTTATTTTTTTCTTATTTTACTATATAATTTTCATTACATATAAACCATTATTAATAGCTATCTATCTATCTATCTATCACCTAGATTACGAGTCTTGCGTTAGCCTTAAAAAGCAGTGTTGAGGGGTCCCAACGCTGCTTTTTAACGCCCGCTGGTATTACGAGTCAGGCAGGAGAGGGTCTACCGCTCACTTTTTTTCCGTGATTTTAGCTTACCCCAAATTGCGTATCCTATCTTTTTAATGTGATTTGCCTAATGCCGGAATTACGATCGTCTGAAAAAATGAACGGTAGACCATCTCCTGGCAAGACTCCTACCGCATATAAAAGTCAGTAGTTAAGAGTTTTATGGGCTAACGCCGTAACATAAAGCTCTTAACTAATGTGCTACAAAGTACACTAACACCAATAAACTACCTATTAACCCCTAAACCGAGGCCCCCACCCACATCGCAAACACTATAATAAAATTATTTAACCCCTAATCTGCCGACCGGACATCACCGCCACTTTAATAAATGTATTAACATCTAAACCGCCGCACTCCCACCTCGTAAACACTAGTTAAATTTTATTAACCCCTAATCTGCTGTCCCTAACATTGCTGACACCTACCTACATTTATTAACCCCTAATCTGCCGCCCCCAACTTCGTTGCTACTATAATAAATTTGTTAACCCCTACATCTAAATCTAATCCTAACGCTAACCCCTCCTAACAAATATAATTTAATTAAAACGAAATTAAATTACTACTATTAAATAAATTAATCCTATTTAAAACTAAATACTTACCGATAAAATAAACCCTAAAATAGCTACAATATAAATAATAATTACATTGTAGCCATCTTAGGGTTTATTTTTATTTTAAAGGCAACTTTATATTTATTTTAACTAGGTACAATAGTTATTAAATAGTTATTAACTATTTAATAACTACCTAGCTAAAATAAGTACAAAAGTACCTGTAAAATAAACCCTAACCTAAGTTACAATTACACCTAACACTACACTATAATTAAACTAATTACCTAAACTACCTACAATTAATTACAATTAAATTAAATAAACTAAATTACAAAAAAAAACCCCACTAAATTACAGAAAATAAAAAAATAATTACAAGAATTTTAAACTAGGTTAGGGTTTATTTTACAGGTACTTTTGTACTTATTTTAACTAGGAAGTTATTAAATAGTTAATAACTATTTAATAACTATTGTACCTAGTTAAAATAAATACAAAGTTGCCTGTAAAATAAAAATAAAACCTAAGCTAGATAAAAAGTAACTATTAGTTATATTGTAGCTACCTTAGGGTTTATTTTATAGGTAAGTATTTAGTTTTAAATAGGAATAATTTATTTAATTGTAGCAAATTTATTTAGATGTATTTAAATTATATTTAAGTTAGGGGGGTTTTAGGGTTATGGTTAGACTTAGGTTTAGGGGTTAATAAATTTAATATAGTTGCGGCGACGTTGGGGGGGCAGATTAGGGGCTAATAACTATAATGTAGGTGTCGGGTTCATGTTAGGGTGTTAGGTGCAGACATACATTTCATTTTACCATAGGCAACAATGGGGCTGCAATAGGAGCTGAACGCTCCTTTTTTGCAGGGTTTTTTTCAGCCAACTCAGCCCCATTGTTTCCTATGGGGAAATCGTGCACGAGCACGTTTTGCCAGCTTACCACTACCGTAAGCAGCGCTGGTATTGAGGTGAGATGTGGAGCTAAATTTTGCTCAGCGCTCACTTTTCTGAGGCTAACGCCGGCTTGAAGAAAACTTGTAATACCAGCGTTGGCTTAAGTGAGCAGTAAGAAAAAAAGGCTTGTTATCCCCGCACTGCCTTACCGACAAAAACTCGTAATCTAGGCGTATATATCTATCTATCTTTCTATCTTCTATCTATCTATCATCTATCTATATTTATCTATCTATATCTATCTATATCTATCTATCTAAACCATTTTAAAAGGTGATTTTTTTTGCTGAAAAAATAGTATAACAAAATCTGAAAATATGCTTGGCACCTGGGTATGGAAACTGCATCTAGATCTTTGGCACTCAAGGACTTAAATATTCAATCAAGTTATCTCAGCTACTGCAGAGGGAAAAAAGCCAGGAGGTTCTACAAAATGAATACAACTGAGAAGTTAAGTCATGCAGACTGAACAACCTTTACAATTTGCCTTTGTGGATATTTTAGCTCTATTTTCTTGCTGAATGCATTGAAATATAGTCATTATCTCAATGTGCTTTTGTGCTTATATTATAAAAGGGAAAATAAGCTAGGAAACGGAGCTTTCATAATATGGATGAAAAGTGGAACTCAATATAAGTGAGTTATATGCATCAGAAGATAGGTAATCATGATTTTTTTAACCCCCTCCAGATTATATATTTGTATGTGATTGTCTGTCTCTCAGTCTATTGATTTATAAATAATGTGTATAGTATATTTGCTACATGTGTATTTTGTATATATCAGTTTGACACATTTATTGATCTATACAGGATTTTGGATAAAAAGACTGTCACAAATTTTGCAAATAAGTTACCATGTTTAATTAAATTGATTACATAGTGACCAATTGTCCTATTATTAAGTAAATACAAGGTCTACTAAAATCAGCAGAAGTCATACACATAATAAAATGGTTTTATAACACTTCATAATGTGAATTTGACGCTTCTTTTCCTGATTTGTAAACAAACTCCACTTTTTAAAAAATAAATCAATTAAAAAATACATGTAAAATTTACCTTGATTGTACAGTATATGTCCAGGTAATTTTCTGTCTACCAGCTGTGCTACATTCTACATAGCTTTTTGGAACAGATTTTAGTCTTATATTACACTCCTTCTGTATGCACTATAAATTGAAGAAATATATTAAAAAAAATAAAAATTTTGCCAAAAGCACTAAACACTCTGGGCCAGATTACAAGTGTCATGCTGTTTAGCGCTTTTGCTTGAGCATAAACTTTGCTAGAAGTAGTTTTTTGGTGTGCATCGGGTTGCACGCGTATAAATTGAAAGTAAAAAGTTTGCACATAAGTGAAATCTGATGCAGGCTAACCAAATATTGCAATCCCTTTAACTTATTCTCCCCATGGAAATCAATGGAGAGTGCTCGCATTTTAAGCCCAACAGGAATTATTCATATTTTACATTCCAATGTTCTTCACAAACAGAACAATGTAATTTTTGCTGTAAATACATATTTCTATATACACCTATACCTGTATATCTATTCCTATAGATGTATATATATATATGTATATATAACACTAACATTGTCACATATATAGAAATATATACTTAATAATAAAAATTACAAAAAATATGCATATTGATCTTCTTGTTTTGCGATTTAGGTCAAACGCAGTGTCGGGTTAGCGCATATGAAGAATTGCTAACCTCAATGTGCTATTGAAATATTATATATAAAATATTAAAAAATATTAATAAAATTATTATGCTGAAAAACTGCTAAATAATCCATAGAATATATATACATAGTTTTTAAAGTATGTATAATGATTGTTAATAATTTTTTAACATGCATTTAAGTTAGCAAAACTTCCTGTGTGCTAACCCGACACTGTGTTAGATCTAAATTGGGGTGTTTGGTTAGCGCATATGAAGAATTATTAATCTTATATTGCGTTATTGAAATATTTAATCGAAAATATTTTTAAAACGTAATATTTATTATTACAAATTATTATAGAAACTGAAAAATATATATACAGTATGGGTTAGATTACAAGTGGAGCGCTAAGTTATTAATCAGCCATTACAAGTGGCTGGTTATTGTTATCGCAAGTTCGTGGTAGCAATTAGCGCTTATAAAATTAACCAGAGATTATCCCTAAATAGCCTCAAAATACAGTCTAGTGTATTTTATTAAAAAATCAAGATAACAGCATCTTTATTTTTTAGTAAAATTACTGCACTAGGCAGTATTTGGTGAGAGTGGGGTGTTATAAAAAAACAAAAGATGCAGCAGCATAAGTATTTTACCAATTTATTCTGGCACAAACAAAGTCCAAAACGTTTCGGGTGTTACCCCTTAATCATGTGAATACATAATGGCACTTGAATCTGTCCTTATATACCTATACACAGGTGTAATCAAATAGTAATTAACAACTTGTTAGTAAATTTACTCCTCAATAGTGTTACACCCTCTAGTGGTTATTTCATGTCATTACAACATTAAATTTACACATTTTCATTATCCTTCAACAAATGGTATAAAAAGAACAAAGTGCACAAAAAATCACTTAAAAACAGATTTAAAATCATGGAAGGCAGATATTATCACAAATCACATCAAACTTAGAGGAGTACTATCCATTTAACAGAATCTGGAAAATCCTAAAAAGTTTTCTAATAAAAAAGGGTCCAATCTAGGTCTCTATTCATCCCTTTTGGCAGCAAAGTCCCCAACTTAAAGATCCAAAAAGCCTCTCTTTTCTTTAATAAGTTTTCCCTATTACCTCCTCTCCTAGGTCTATGCACCTGTTCTATGATCTGAAACCTGAGTTGAGAAATGTTATGTTTAACCTTAATAAAATGATGGGCAACAGGGGCCTCTAAATCCCCCCCTCCTGATACTAGATTAATGTTCATTCATTCTTTCACGGGCTTTACGTGTCGTCTCACCCACATAAAGGAGCCCACATGGGCATTTGATCAGATAGATTATGTATTCACTATTGCAAGTGCAAAAACAATTTATATCAAAATTGTTTCCGGTATGTGGGTGAGAAAACACTGCACCTTTAATCATGTTACTACAACTAAAGCAACCCAGTCAGGGATAACAACCCTTATTGGCCCTAGTAATATATCTGCTGCCCCCTGACTTAGCTGTACCAACATCACTGCTAATAAGCTTATCTCTAAGGGAGGGTGCCCGTCTGAATGCAGGCATAAAGTGTTCCGGACCCCCAACAATAACAACAGCAGGAAAGAGGACATATGGCATCCTTTTGAACAGGTAAGGCATAGATTTTACAAAGCCATAGATAATTTTTTTGCAACTGTGAAATAAAAAAAAACATTGATTGGACACCCAGCACTCTTCTTTATCCTTAGGCCTTTTTATAAGGGGCTCCCGGAGCCTCAACTGAAACAACAGCATGAAAGAGGACATATGGCATCCTTGTGAACAATTGATTACAGGAAAGGCATTGATTTTAGAATCCCAGAGATCATTTATATGACCCGGGAAATAGAAAAAAACATTGATTAGACACCCAGTACACTTATTTATTCTTAGGCCTTTTTAATAAGAGGGTCCCAGAGCCTCAACCGAAACAGCATGAAAGAGGACATATGTCATCCTTTTGAATAATAGATTACAGGAAAAGCATTGATTTTAGAATCCCAGAGATCATTTATATGACCCGGGAAATAGAAAAAAACATTGATTAGACACCCAGTACACTTATTTATTCTTAGGCCTTTTTAATAAGAGGGTCCCGGAGCCTCAACCGACACAACAGCATGAAATAAGACATATGTTATCCTTTTGAATAATAGATTACAAGAAAGGCATTGATTTTAGAATCCCAGAGATCATTTATATGACCCCGGAAATAGAAAAAAACATTGATTAGACACCCAGTACACTTATTTATTCTTAGGCCTTTTTAATAAGAGGGTCCCAGAGCCTCAACCGAAACAACAGCATGAAAAAGGACATATGTCATCCTTTTGAATAATAGATTACAGGAAAGGCATTGATTTTAGAATCCCAGAGATCATTTATATGTCCCGGGAAATAGAAAAAAACATTGATTAGACACCCAGTACACTTATTTATCCTAAGGCCTTTTTAAAAAGAGGGTCCCGGAGCTTCAACCGAAACAACAGCATGAAAGAGGACATATGTCATCCTTTTGAATAATAGATTACAGGAAAGGCATTGATTTTAGAAACCCAGAGATCATTAGTTTCAACCGGGAAATAGAAAAAAACATTGATTAGACACCCAGTACACTTCTTTATCCTTAGGCCTTTTTATAAGAGGCTCCCGGAGCCTCAACAGAAACAACAGCATGAAAAAGGACATATGGCATCCTTGTGAATAATCGATTACAGGAAAGGCATTGATTTTAGAAACCCGGGGATAATTTGTTGCAACCGTGAAATCTAAAAAAACATTGATTAGACACCCAGTACACTTATTTATCCTTAGGCCTTTTTTTAGCAGAGGCTCCAGGACCCTCAACAAAACCAGCAGCAGTAAAGAGGACATATGGCATCCTTTTGAAAAATAGATTACAGGAAAGGCATTGATTTTAGAAACTCTGAGATAATTTGTTGCAACCGGGAATTTGAATCAAACAAATGATTCGATGGACACCCAGTACACTTCTTTCTCCTTCGGCCTTTTTATAAGAGGGTCCAGGACCCTCAAAAAAAAAACACCAGCAGGAAAGAGGACGTATGGCATCCTTTTGAACAATAGAGTACAGGTACAGCATTGATTTTACAAACCCAGAGATAATTTTGGTCAAATGTGAAATAGAAAAAAAAATTGAGTGGACACCCAGTACACCTCTTTCTCCTTAGGCCTTTTTATAAGAGGGTCCAGGACCCTCAAACAAAATACCAGCAGGAAAGAGAACATATGGCATCCTTTTGAACAATAGAGTACTGGTACGGCATTGATTTTAGAAACCCACAGATAATTGTTTGGAAAAATGAAATAGCCCCAAAAACCATGCTTGGACTCCCACTCCAGGTCGTTCTCCTTCAGCTTTTTTATAAGAGGGTCCAGCACCATCAACAGAAACAACTGCAGGAAACACCACCACATATGCCATCCTTTTGCACAAGCGAGTACAGGTATGGCATCCATTTTAGAAACCCAGAGATAATTGAGAGGAACCAGGAACATTTTTCTAAAAATTTGATGGGGCACCCATTACAGGTCGTTCTCCTTCAGCCTTTTTATACCATGGGCCACGACCCGCAACAGGCACAACAGCATGAAACACCACATATGCCACCCTCACTTGAGACCTGCCCAAAGCACAGCTGGACTTAGATGGTGCGTCAAGGTTAGGAGGACTAGCAGCGGAAGCTGAAGAAGATTGGGTGTCCTGTGTTAGCCATTCAACTAGGTCCTCCTCAGAAGTTTTCGCGTCCCCCCTGGCACCCGGCGTCTGAACAATGTGCATATTTGTAGGGTCTAAAGGAATCACAGCACCACGACCACGGAACCTGCGTGGTGGCCTGCCTCTGCCTGTCATTTTTTTTAAAATGGACACTAACAATACTATTACACCAATTGAGTGGTGGCACTGTGAAAGTGGGCACAGTATACGCTGTGAGACTGACAACAACAAAAAAGACAGATGTTTTAAAAATCACAAATTGTTAATTTTTTAAAATATTACAAGTACTGTGACAACAAATATGATTGTTTGGCACTAGTTGGCAAATGGGCCTGTCTGGCACACACGCTGGGAGAAAGGAAACTGCAATTCAATGGCACTAGGAGACTGAAGAATCACAGTCAAAACAGTTATGATTAACACAAATTCCAATCCTGTTACAATAAATATGATTGGTGGCACTAATTGTCTAGTTGGGACTGGCACACAGGCAGACAGGCAGGAGGAAAATGCAATTCAAGGAGGGCACTAGTAGACTGCAGATTGACAGTCAAAACAGTGATGATTGACAAATTTTGCAATACTGTTAAAATAAATATGATTGCTGGCACTAATTGGATAGTTGGGCCTGGCACACAGGCTGGCAGGCAGTAGAAAAGTGCAATTCAATGGCATGAGCAAACTGAGGATTAAGATCAACAATCAAATTTTTTTTAATTTTAATTAGTAACTATACTGTGACAACAATTATGATTGGTGCAAACAGTTGGCAAGACGGCCTGGCACAAAAGGCTGGCAGGCAGGAGGTAGATGCAATTCAAGGACACTAGGAGACTGATTACTGACAGTCAAAACAGTGATGATTGACAATTTTTGCAATAATGTTAAAAGAAATATGATTGCTGGCAATAATTGGCTAGGTGGGCCTGGCACACAGGCTGCAAGGCAGGAGGAAAGTGCAATTCAATGGCACGAGCAAACTGAGGATTCACAACAACTATTACCAAAAAAAAATTAAAATATTACAAGTACTGTGACAACAAATATGATTGTTTGGCACTAGTTGGCAAATGGGCCTGTCTGGCACATACGCTGGGAGAAAGGAAACTGCAATTCATGGCACTAGGAGACTGAAGAATCACAGTCAAAACAGTTATGATTAACAAAAATTCCAATCCTGTTACAATAAATATGATTGGTGGCACTAATTGTCTAGTTGGGACTGGCACACAGGCAGGCAGGCAGGAGGAAAATGCAATTCAAGGAGGGCACTAGTAGACTGCAGATTGACAGTCAAAACAGTGATGATTGACAAATTTTGCAATACTGTTAAAATAAATATGATTTCTGGCACTAATTGGATAGTTGGGCCTGGCACACAGGCTGGCAGGCAGTAGAAAAGTGCAATTCAATGGCACGAGCAAACTGAGGATTAAGATCAACAATCAAATTTTTTTTAATTTTAATTAGTAACTATACTGTGACAACAATTATGATTGGTGCAAATAGTTGGCAAGACGGCCTGGCACAAAAGGCTGGCAGGCAGGAGGTAGATGCAATTCAAGGACACTAGGAGACTGATTACTGACAGTCAAAACAGTGATGATTGACAATTTTTGCAATACTGTTAAAAGAAATATGATTGCTGGCAATAATTGGCTAGGTGGGCCTGGCACACAGGCTGCAAGGCAGGAGGAAAGTGCAATTCAATGGCACGAGCAAACTGAGGATTCACAACAACTATTACCAAAAATTTTAATTTTTAATTATTAAGAATACTGTGACAACAAATATGATTGGTGTAAATATTTTTCAAGTAGGCCTGGCACACAGGCTTGGAATGCAGTAGAAAAGTGCAATTCTAGGGCATGAGCAAACTGAGGATTAAGATCAACAATCAAAATTTTTTTAATTTTAATTAGTAACTGTACTGTGACAACAATTATGATTGGTGTAAATAGTTGGCAAGATGGCCTGGCACAAAAGGCTGGCAGGCAGGAGGTAAATGCAATTCAAGGACACTAGGAGACTGATTACTGACAGTCAAAACAGTGATGATTGACAATTTTTGCAATACTGTTTTATTGCTGGCAATAATTGGCTAGGTGGGCCTAGCACACAGCAGGCTGCAAGGCAGGAGGAAAGTGCAATTCAATGGCACCAGCAAACTGAGGATTCACAAAAACTATTACCAAAAAAAATTATTTTTAATTATTAAGAATACTGTGACAACAAATATGATTAGTGTAAATATTTTTCAAATAGGCCTGGCACACAGGCTTGGAAGGCAGTAGAAAAGTGCAATTCTAGGGCACGAGCAAACTGAGGATTAAGATCAACAATCAAAAAATTTTTAATTTTAATTAGTAACTGTACTGTGACAACAATTATGATTGGTGTAAATAGTTGGCAAGATGGCCTGGCACAAAAGGCTGGCAGGCAGGAGGTAAGGTAAATGCAATTCAAGGACACTAGGAGACTGATTACTGACAGTCAAATCAGTGATGATTGACAATTTTTGCAATACTGTTAAAAGAAATATGATTGCTGGCAATAATTGGCTAGGTGGGCCTAGCACACAGCAGGCTGCAAGGCAGGAGGAAAGTGCAATTCAATGGCACCAGCAAACTGAGGATTCACAACAACTATTACCAAAAATTTTAATTTTTAATTATTAAGAATACTGTGACAACAAATATGATTGGTGTAAATATTTTTCAAGTAGGCCTGGCACACAGGCTTGGAAGGCAGTTGAAAAGTGCAATTCAATGGCACCAGCAAACTGAGGATTCACAAAAACTATTACCAAAAAAAATTATTTTTAATTATTAAGAATACTGTGACAACAAATATGATTAGTGTAAATATTTTTCAAATAGGCCTGGCACACAGGCTTGGAAGGCAGTAGAAAAGTGCAATTCTAGGGCACGAGCAAACTGAGGATTAAGATCAACAATCAAAAAATTTTTAATTTTAATTAGTAACTGTACTGTGACAACAATTATGATTGGTGTAAATAGTTGGCAAGATGGCCTGGCACAAAAGGCTGGCAGGCAGGAGGTAAGGTAAATGCAATTCAAGGACACTAGGAGACTGATTACTGACAGTCAAATCAGTGATGATTGACAATTTTTGCAATACTGTTAAAAGAAATATGATTGCTGGCAATAATTGGCTAGGTGGGCCTAGCACACAGCAGGCTGCAAGGCAGGAGGAAAGTGCAATTCAATGGCACCAGCAAACTGAGGATTCACAACAACTATTACCAAAAATTTTAATTTTTAATTATTAAGAATACTGTGACAACAAATATGATTGGTGTAAATATTTTTCAAGTAGGCCTGGCACACAGGCTTGGAAGGCAGTTGAAAAGTGCAATTCTAGGGCACGAGCAAACTGAGGATTAAGATCAACAATCAAAATTTTTTTAATTTTAATTAGTAACTGTACTGTGACAACAATTATGATTGGTGTAAATAGTTGGCAAGATGGCCTGGCACAAAAGGCTGGCAGGCAGGAGGTAAATGCAATTCAAGGACACTAGGAGACTGATTACTGACAGTCAATACAGTGATGATTGACAATTTTTGCAATACTGTTAAAAGAAATATGATTGCTGGCAATAATTGGCTAGGTGGGCCTAGCACACAGCAGGCTGCAAGGCAGGAGGAAAGTGCAATTCAATGGCACCAGCAAACTGAGGATTCACAACAACTATTACCAAAAATTTTAATTTTTAATTATTAAGAATACTGTGACAACAAATATGATTGATGTAAATATTTTTCAAGTAGGCCTGGCACACAGGCTTGGAAGGCAGTAGAAAAGTGCAATTCTAGGGCACGAGCAAACTGAGGATTAAGATCAACAATCAAATTTTTTTTAATTTTAATTAGTAACTATACTGTCTGTGACAACAATTATGATTGGTGTAAATAGTTGGCTAGACGGCCTGGCACAAAAGGCTAGCAGTGGCAGGCAGGAGGTAAATGCAATTCAATGGCACTAGGAGACTGAATATTTGCAGTCCAAAAAATTATGATTTTTATTTTTTTATATACTGTTACAAGAATTATGATTGGTGCCACTAATGGGCTAGTTGGGCCTGGCACACAGGCTGGCAGATATGAGTCGTGGATGGTAGGTAGGGCAGCAATTTAACACAGTATGCTGTGTAAGTGACAAAAACACAGGCCTGATAGAAAATTAAGTTAGATTACACTAGCAAAATATTTTAAAATTTTAGATTTTAATATTAAAATTATGTTAAGAAGTGCAATGCACATATGAGTGGTCGCACTGGCTGGCTGCTACGTAGGGCAGCAATTAACAACAGTATGCTGTGTAAGTCAGATAGACAGTTAGACACAGGCCTGATAGAAAATAAAATTAGATTACACTAGCATAATGATTTAAAGACTTTTTTTGGCAATTTAAAGAAACAGGTTGGGGGGCGTGTCTAGCCAGCAGCCATGATAGCCTGGAAAAAATTAAGCTCTGTAAGGTTTTATCTTAATTCGAGAACTTTCTCAGCTTGTTGCCAACCAGTATATACCTTTATTTGGCTATGATACAACTTTAGTAAGATTCTTTAGACTGCTTAATTTGCGGCCTTCCCTACTACACAGTCCTTATCATCATCCTCCCCCCGGCTTCCCGGGTAAACAGAAGAAATATCAGGCAACTACGGGTCATCTTGCACCCCATCCACACCCTATGATATGGAGAAAATGCTTTATTTGGAGGATGATCGTGGCTCTATCTATGATGCCCTGAAGGAGCTAGAGACAAAGATGGCGATTCAGTTCACAAGTCTCGCAAACACTATTCAATCTACCAGAGCGCAACCTAAAGCCCTGACAGCCGATTCTGAGAGGAACACGGAGTTACCACCAAGTGAAGACCGCTCCGACATGCAGAGTGAGCAGATCGGAGTGGCTACCCTGGGCCCCAGTACTAAACTATCCAAAGCCACAGATGATACCTCCGGCTTTCCTTACTGTACTGCTCTAGGAGATGCAGCCGGCTCCTTGGAGCTGAAAGCAAATCAGCCATTCATACAGGGGGAGATCATCACACAACAAGGAAGGGCGACTTTGATACCTACAATCAGGTTTAGAGATGCCTGCATGACTATGAGGACTGCCGAGATCAATGGAGGTGCTGTATTTGAGGAACTGCCTCTTGCAGACGAAATCTGCCTTGGGGTAACACCCCATTCACACCGGAGATCTTACCAGGAGATATTAAAACACATTGCGGCTGGTGGTTTGCCGTCACAGAGAGCTGAAGATCAGAGGAACCGTTCCTGTCCTTGTATCCCTTCAGGCATCGGTTAATTGTCTGTCACTTATAATGGCCAGGTGACTAGGCTATATTCCTGCTACATTACGTGACTCTCTGTGGTGACTAGTAAATGATAACGTTATATTTTGATGCCCTCAGATTTTTTGTAGCAAACAGTACTGTTGCCTTGGCTTTTAACTAAATACTTTTTCTCAATGTATGTTCTTTATTTTCATGTATAGCTTCCTGTAACCAGTTAGTTGGTTTTAGGTTTTTTTTGTTGTTTTTTTTTGTTCTTATGATAGGCAACCCTTTAAACAACTATGATGGATACCTTTTATGTTTAGTAATATGTTATTACAATCTCACTTAACCCTAAGAAAAGGGTCTCTTAGCTCCTATATGTTTTTATAACAGGGTATTTACAATTGCTCCTAAACTAAGGGAGACATTGCCATGGCCCTACAAATGATGTTTTAGATCATTATATCAGTTATTCACATCAGACTGTTTAGTATACTACTGCCTTATCTTGTATATATGTAATTCCCCATATATTGGTCTGTATACTCAAAGTAATAGTCTATAGTATTCACTTGGGTTTTATTTGCAGGTCCAGTTTACTACTGATGATGCATGCTATACTCTTGTTTAATGTCACCTAAAATAATAGGTATTATTATTGGTTTGAGCTAATCCTACTACACAAATAAGCGTTATTGACGCCTACAGTAATTTAATGTATATAGAATGTTATGATTCCCTCTGTACACTATCTAGCTTGAGGGCTTTCTCTGGTATATATCATATCTAATCAATATAGCTCCCCTATATTTGAATAGCCTATTGCCTATTTATGATCTCAGATATTTTTGTTCTTGTGCCCATTATTATGCTCTGATACACCAGTGTATAAGATTTGTACACAATCCTAGTCTTATCACTTACAAACTTTCTCTAGCTTTATATCTGGAATATTACACTTAGAGTCTCCTCATCATACGTTATTACTCAGCCTAGCTTGTAATGCATCCATAGCTGAACCTCTCATAGACCACCCCTTATGATATGCCAACCATGCTCAGTCTCTAATTTAGCAAGGTCCTAGAATACCCTTAGAGCCCTCCTGTAGGAGATCACCCGATAGAAAACATTGTAAGTCAAGGGTTAAGAGACCACCTTGCTGCCATATATTATTTTGTCTCATAACTTTAGAATATTATATATACCTGGCTCGACGCGTCCCCTCCTCCCCTATAATATGAGCAGCTCTTGTCCGCTGAATCCCCCCCCCCACAAGCTATGGTCCAGGAGTGACCGATACATAAGCCATATCCCCTTAGTACCCTCTGATTAATCTTGATCACACAGCAGTGACGTGCTGTCATAGGAGGCAGGTGAGGCAGCGCCTCACCTGTCCTATCTGAGTATTACACCCCTGATTTAATTAATTTTAATTAAAAAAAATTGGGGTATTTATTGGTGACCCCCCCTACCCACCCCCTCGCCACTATTTTGATTAATTGTGTGTGTGGCGCTGCAGTGCATACTTTATTCTCAAAATCAAATACAAACACATTGCGCAAGTAGGTAGAGGCTGTGAGCCCATCCGTTGCCCAGTGTGTTTGTATTTGATTGTATGGGCCGGCGGAGAGTGAGACTGCCATCCAGTGGCTGATGGCAAATATTTCTCTGAGTCCTCTTCGCTGCCCATACAGCTCCCATAGAGGCTGGTTTATACCAGCCTCGGGAGCCCTGCCAGCCCCATCAGCCAATCAGCGGTCCCAGTCTCACTGACAGACAGTTAGTGTCAGTGGGGGTGGGACTGGTGCGGCAGGCAGGAGATATGATTGCAGGCAGTGGCACAGAGTGAGAGCTGAATACATCTTCGTCTTGTGTTGTGTCTCCCTCCAGTCCACAGTGCAGCACTGCAGCGGGAAAGAAGGCTGGAGGATTGCATACGAGAGCGTGTACTGTTCGTGTTGGATTTGTTTTCCCGAGGCGTTCTTTAAATGGATTACTAATAAATGGGACACCGTGGTATCAGCTAGCTCTGCTGCTTTTTCCCAAGGTAGAAGGTACAGTGCATCTTTATGATTTTGTCTGTAGGAAACACCCAGTACAGTAGTTTTTATTACAATATGAAGTCTGCTCTGCTTCTCCTCTCCCTGTATGTCCTGCATGTAGCATCTGAACAGACATGTTCTTCTTACCCACCAAGCGCCTGCCCTGGCCTAATGTGTCTCTATTAGTCCATAAGGGAATTCAAAAGCCGTCGTCCCCGCCCTCAGACATAAAGTCTAAGACAGAGAATGGTTTTCGGGGGTGCTCAGAAAGCTCAAAACATTAGAGATATGGGTATGATCACATTAATAATAGGGACCTTAATAAGGGTGTTCTCAAATAATTATATATAAATATATATATTTATATATATTTGGACTCTTTTCCTTTTTTGTTAAAAAATTATTGAAGGATAAATCACTCTTTTTTTATCTTTTATTGAAAAATACACCTTTATGTATTTATTCGTGTTTATTATAAATTTGCATAATGGTTGTTAGGTTCTTTATTAGTTTTGAATATATGAAACATTAAATGTGAATTCTAATGTTTATACATTTTATCTGTACCCAAATAAATATAATGTCCCATTGAAACACTTCCGGACTCTCAGTTTAAAGCCTCTATACTTGTGATATGGTTAAACCAGGTACGTTTTTTTCTGACTAATATATAGTGAAGAGAACATGAAAATATGTGCCAATTTTATAAAAAAACTTTTACTTATTAAAAAAACATTACATAAAAATCATAAAATACAAAATTATAAAATTAGCAGATTTTTCACTGAAATCTATTGTAACAAATTTGTTCCTTTAAAAACAAACAAACTTTCTTCTAAGAAAACCTTTGATATGCGTAGATATTTAAAATAAATTACTAAGCTTATAACTTTATGCAAGTGTTTTCAATATACTTCTGCTTTAAGAAAATGGCTTCTGTGTTTTCTTACTGGACTGATAGGTAAAGGATGGTCTAATGTTACCACCTTTAATTAACCAAAAAAAGTATTATCTTTAAAGAGAAAGCTGTATAGTCTCTTTTAGCAAATGGTAATTTTGTTGCAATGCCCCTTATTTTGACATATGTAACTTTGCGTGTTTTTTTTAGAAATGGAAAGTCTCTCCAAATGTAACGATTACACAAAAGTGTCTCCTAATGTATATTTCTCCTTGACAATAAACTTTAGTAGTGGCCAACTACTGAATGCTTAAGTTGCCTTTTAGGACTTGCCTTAGGGAGGGTTTTTTTAAAAGATCTTTATATGATTAGTACCTTTGGTAGACTTTGTAGTAATCCTGCCATGCAGGTAGTCTTACCCTTCCTTCGAGTAATCTTCCCTCAGGAGTTGATGTTTGTCGGTAACAGTCAGAATTATTCCAGGTGGATGTTTTCAGACTTGTGCAAGTCTCTTATCCCTTAGACCGAATTATTCTTCCTGCTCTTTAGTACAGAGTGTACGCAGGGGAACAAGTGTCTTTACTTTTTGATTTCAGGTGTTTGTTTTTCACGGCAATCCTTTTCTTTCAGGAAAAAACCTTTAGTTGCTATGATTTTTTTCACAGCGTCAAACCACCTTGTATTGCTCAAAACACAGTTTTCTCCAAACACAGCTTCAACCGGTTTCACCCTAATTGCGGGCCTTCTCAAAGTCTAAGACCTCATTGTTTCGTAAAGCACCGCTAAGGAAATACGTTCAACAAGTAAAAAGCACTTAAACATTTCCCCTCCTCCAGGTTTCATGGGAGTTTCAGAAATCAGCTGAAAATGAAAAACTATTTTAGACACCCGGTTACAAGCGATTCTGAGTAAATGACATTAACAGGAGTGCTGGTATCAAGGCTGAGAAGGTATCAGCATGGTTTTATTTAATTTCCTGTGTGTTATAACTGGTTTAGCCCGCATCCATCACTTAAACAATGCAGTGTAAAACTAATTACCGAGGTTGGTGGAGGCGGAGCTGTTGAACAGTTCCTCTTTTAGACTTTAGCTTACTCCACACTTTGCCTGCTGATAAGGGCTGTGCAGGTACACTGGTTTTGGATTAGCATATGCTGCACTATCACAAAACAGAACATCCTGACTCTGTATCTGAGGCAGCTGCATGATGGGATACATGCCAGAGAGCAGGGTGTTTATGTGATAGCCTCTTTTGCATACAGGTGCTGTATAAATGTGCCTTATCACTACAACGTTCCCTACATTTTTTAAAGCAAATTAAAAAATAAATAAATTCCTATGTCACAGTATGAAGCCTCATTTTCAAATGTTTAAAAGAGTCTTGTATGGGGGTCACAAAGAACCTTAAAAACACAGTCTTATTGACCTAAATAGGTTTAACCCAATGATTGCCAGAGATAACTACTACATAAAGGCTAAGCTTTGCAACAAACACAATAGTGCACAAAAAGCGATAAGAAAGATGTGAATACTCCCCTCTGTCTCTCCCTTCTCCCCTGTGTCTCTCTCCCTCCCTCCCTCCCCTGTGTCTCTCTCCCTCCCTTCCCTGTGTCTCTCTCCCTCCCTCCCCTGTGTCTCTCTCCCTCCCTCCCCTGTGTCTCTCTCCCTCCCTGCCCTGTGTCTCCCTCCCCTGTGTCTCTCTCCCTCCCTCCCTCCCTACCCTGTGTCTCCCTCCCTCCCCTGTGTCTCCCTCCCTCCCCTGTGTCTATCTCCCTCCCCTGTGTCTCTCTCCCTCCCTCGTGTCTCCCTCCCTCTCTCATGTCTCCCTCCCTCCCCTGTGTCTCTCTCCCTCCCTCCCCTGTCTCTCTCCCTCCCTCCCTCCCTCCCTTGTGTCTCTCTCCCTCCCTCCCTCCTCTGTGTCTCTCTCCCTTCCTCCCCTGTGTCTCTCTCCCTCCCTCCCCTGTGTCTCTCTCCCTCCCCTGTGTCTCTCTCCCTCCCCTGTGTCTCTCTCCCTCCCTCCCTCCCCTGTGTGTGTCTCTCCCTCCCTCCCCTGTGTGTGTCCCTCCCTCCCATGTGTCTGTCTCGCTCTCTCCCTCACCTGTGTCTGTCTCAATCTCTCCCTTTACCTGTGTCTGTGTGTCTCTCTCCCCCTCCCCTGTGTGTCTCTCTCTCCCCCTCTCCTGTGTGTCTCTCTCTCCCCCTCCCCTGTGTGTCTCTCTCTCCCCCTCTCCTGTGTGTCTCTCTCTCCCCCTCCCCTGTGTGTCTCTCTCTCCTCCTCCCCTGTGTGTCTCTTTCTCCCCCTCCCCTGTGTGTCTCTCTCTCTCCTGTGTGTGTCTCTCCCCTGTGTGTGTCTCTCTCTCCCCTATGTCTCTCTCTCTCTCTCTCTCCTGTATCTCTCTCTCTCCCCTGTGTCTCTCTCTCCTGTCTCTCTCTCTCTCCCTCCCCTGTGTCTCTCTCTCCCCCCTGTGTCTCTCTCTCTCCCCCACCTGTGTCTCTCTCCCCCACCTGTGTCTCTCTCTCTCCTCCGTGTCTCTCTCTCTCTCTCCCTCCCCTGTGTCTCTCTCTCTCCCTCCCCTGTGTCTGTCTCACTCTCTCCCTCACCTGTGTCTGTGTGTCTATCTCTCTCCCCTGTGTCTGTCTTTCTCTCTCTCCCTGTGTGTCTCTCTCTCCCTCCCCTGTGTTTCTCTCTCTCTCTCCCTCCCCTGTGTGTCTCTCTCTCTCTCTTTCCTGTGTCTGTGTGTGTCTCTCTCTCCCTCCCCTGTGTCTCTCTCTCCCCTGTGTCTGTGTTACATGTTGCAAAAAAAAAAAAAAGAGAGAACAATTAAATGTATAAAAATCAAATTTTTTTAAATGGGGGGGGCCCTTCATGGATTCTTGAACCGGGGCCCTGAGGTTTCTAGTTACACCTCTGTGTGTATGTTTCTCGGGCGTATCAAAGACACTGCCTCACCCGCCTCTGGCTTCACCGCACATCACTGTCACACAGAGGTTTTTCTCTGACGCACTGGGGAACCTATACTAGATATAAAATTATAAAAGTGAAGTTCTCCCATGCTCTAATGCAATGAGTTATGTTATTGTGATTTGTACTTAATGTGGTTGTATTTAATCACTTGCTTTTGGACAAATTATGCCTGTTTTTTCTCTTGTTTGTTACTCTCACAACTTCAATAAAAATATATATTGCAAAAAAGAAACAGGTTAAGCACATACATATGAGTTGTGGCTGGTAGCCTTGGAAGGGCAGCTATTAAAAACAGTAGGCTCTGTAAGTCGGATACACATACGCCTGATAGAAAATACTATTAGATTACACTAGAAAAATGATTTAAATTATTTTTTTGGGGGGGGAATTAAAAAAAGGTTAAACACATATGAGTCGTGGCTCATAGACTAGGGAGGGCAGCAAGTAAACACAGTAGGCTCTGTATGTCAGCAAAACACACAGGCCGGATAGAAAATTATATTAGATTACACTATCAAACAGATTTAAACTTTTTTTTTATATTAAAATTAAGGTGAAGAAGAATAGATATGAGTGCTGGGTGGCTGCCTGGCACAGACCAATTAACCAAAAGACTGAAAAAAATGAGGTATATTAATGCTGAGTGAGCCTGAAAGACACAGGCCTGATAGTAAATGTAATTAGATTACACTAAACGAGGTAGTTCTGCAGGGTATAACGACTTTTAAGTTCTTAATGGAACATTTCAAACTGCAAGGTGTTTTGTCCGATTGGTGTGTAGAATAGTTTCTCTGTCCTTGTGGTCACCCAGCGTCTAGTTTTACTGAAGGAGTTGTGAATTCAGTGCAGCTTCTCCATCTCCTTTATGCTTCCTAAAAGTATAACTGATCTTGGGTCTTTCTACACAAATGCTAGGCTTCGATTCTCTTAAATATGTAGAATGACCCCTAATATCGGATCTTAGAGCCGGGAGCTGCAAAGAAACACGTCTAATCGATTCAGTAGTTGGCTCCGCCCCCCGTAATGTAGTACTTTTAATAAGGTTTAATAGTATATTTAAATAATTTGAGTAGGGTTAGGATTTTTAATATGTAATTTAGTTAATTTAATTGGTAGCATAATTTAATTGTAGTATTATAGTTTGGGTAGATTAATTAATATTTTAAAATAGTTTATTTTAATTCTACAGGTAAGTTTTAATTGATATTAAGATAGGGAAGTTGTAATTTTAATTTAAAGTTAGCAGGTTGTTAGGTTTAGGGGTTAATAGCTTAATTTAGTTTATGGCAATGTGGGGGGCTGACGGTTTAGGGGTTAATAGGATTAGTTAGTGGTGGTGATGTGGGAGGCCAGAGGTTTAGGGGTTAATACATTTATTTAGTGGTGGCAGTGTCGGGGAGCGGCAGAATAGGGGTTAATACATTTTTTTAGGTTGCGGCAATGTCGGTGGGGGGGCAGATTAGGGATGTTTAGACTCAGGGTTTATGTTAGTCAACTGATTTCCACAGCACCAAAGAAGATAGGAAAATTGTTAAACAAACTTAGCATTTATTGATCCATTTCAGCTTATACACACACTATTCTATCCTGTTTATTCCTAGTGAAAATAGGCACAAAACTAGGAATAAACAGGATAGAATAGTGTGTGTAACACAGTATAATCCATATAGTGCTGAAATTGCCCAATACCTTTAAAAACATTGGCATATAATAAAAAACTGTAATACAGATATAGCTGAGTTTCAAAACTATCCACTTATGGCATATAGGAGAGTACCCAATATTAAAGATCTAGTAGTCAAGAATGATATTGGGGCTAAAGTTAAAACACAGACATATATATCATCTAAATCATGTGGTACCTATCCATGTTTAAACTGTGCCAGCTGTCATTCAGTCATAAAGGGTAGAGAGTTTGTACACCCCCAAACAGGTAAGAAGTTTAACATCAACAAATTCTATATATGTGAGTCTACGCATGTAATTTATCTCATAAAGTGTCCGTGCTCCAAAATCTATTTGGGCGAGACAGTTAGAAAAATACGTGATCGCCTCAGTCAACATAGATCAAATATAAGATGTGGGGACATGAAGGCCCCGGTAGCCTGTCACTTTATTGAAGCTGGTCACAATATCTCACAACTGAGGTGGCAAGTCATTGATAGCGTTGAACCCCACAGAAGGGGTGGAAATAGGGAATCACAACTAAAGAGGAAAGAATCCTTTTGGATACATAAGTTGGATGCTTTAGTTCCCAAAGGGATCAACAGGGAAATAGATATGACAGTATTCTTGTGAGTAAAATTTAAAAGAGTTTGTAATATAAATAACATTGTATTTTCTGTTAATAAGTAAACTGTAGCATAGATAATAGTATTATCATATGATGAATTTGTAAGGTATATATATTTAAAAATAGTAACAACTAACAGCAGATTGTTTTTAACTATGTATTTAACAATTTTTTTAGGAATAATAAGTCTTGACCAGTAGGTGGCGATATTTTGTAGTTGTTTAGATATCACAATGTTGTTTGGTGTGTTAAGGGTTAATGCCATATGGTATTTAAGGAGCAGCTAACAGGTGTTCTGAATAAGCATGAGTAAGGGTTAACAGCCCGAAACGTCGCTTATTGCTGCTGTGTGCCAAGTGCTTTGTATAAGCTGAAATGGATCAATAAAAGCTAAGTTTGTTTAACAATTTTCCTATCTTCTTTGGTGCTGTGGAAATCAGTTGACTACATATTGCAGAGAGGTGTTTGCAGTGGCCCTCTACCACGAGCATCAGGTGTGTGCTGTCTGTCACTTGGGAACTGTTTGAAGGGTTTATGTTAAGGTGTTTGGAGTAAATGTTACTTGTTTTCTGCCATATAAATCAATGGGATATCTGGCAGCATCGAACATAAGCTTTCGCTGCTTTCAGACTCCCATTGATTTCTATGTCATCCGTGGCCTCCAGGGTGGCGGATTGAAAACCAAGTACGCTGGGCCGGAATAGCTGCGAGCGTACCTGTTAACTATTTGGTAAATGGGAAAAAGTGTCAGATAGAGCCAAATGTGTATTCGGAACATCTGTAATGACGTAAGCATCGATCTGCATCGGATTGAGACCAGCGGATCGTATGTTACGTCACAAATTTCAACATTTGCCGGTCTGTAGGGTTTGATAACTAGGTCGGCTCAATCTCGCAACAATTACACTGCAGAATTCCGGCGTATTTGTGGTTGACGGCTTGATAGATATCCCCTATTGTCTTCCAAAACAATGGTACTGTTTAAGATAAAAGTTCTCTTTATTAGGACAAGTTAAAACAAAGTTGCTCACGTGCAGTAATATTAAAAATCAAAAAACACTACTTAAAGGCCAGTCTGACATGTTTCGGCTGTCCGCCTTATTCATAGACTCACTATCTATTGGTCGCCTATGGAGCTTTATACGCTCCCTCGCAACCTCATTGGTTGCTAATAAGTGTGCTTATTAACCCTTTCTATATCGGACAGTTAGAGGTAATATTGTTTGTAATGAAGGTTGCGTTTTCTCTCAAATATATGTATAATAACCTCTCACATACAATTCTGCTTGGATTAATACTATGCCTTTGGGTCCACTTCCAATCTATGTATTAGTTTATCAACAAGTGTCATCTACTCATAGGAATATTAAAGTTTATCCATTTGCGTGCAATTGTCATTATTTACAATGCATTTATGACACTTATATGTGAACTATTTGGAAGTGTTATATTTACCCACTAATAGTTACCATCTCACAACCAAAATATAACAATTTGGATACTTGCAATTATAACAATAATTCTATTCAAAAATTCAACCATACTTTATCAATGGCCAGATTCGTATTTGTCCCTTAATGGTTACAATTGGTGCAATACCAATATTTAATACTGTCATATAATTACAACACTCAATCTGTAGCTATATCATTGTATCCAAAGTATTACACTAAAATGTCCTCAGCTCATGATTGAATTGTTTTCCAATATCAATATATTATTATTTTATTTATCTTGATTTTAAGTGTACAGTGGGATATGGTTATTGTGTTTGTATGACCAGGTTATCTTAGTGTTTGTTTCTCTCCCAAAAATTAATGATATCGTTCTCTATATTCATTCCTATTGGTCTTCGTGTGTTAAGAGTAAAGATCCAATAAGCCTCTCTATGGAACAGCTCCTTGACTCTATCACCTCCTCTTGGTTTCTTATTTATAACATCTATGATCATCCATCTGAATGATTCAACTTTACCTTGATGTTCAAATAAAAAATGTTTAGCCACACCGGTGGTGGTCTTCTCCTTATCAATATCATTCAAGTGCTCACGGATTCTGCTCCTAGCCTCCCGTGAGGTACAACCCACGTACTGGACCCTGCAAATTGAACACTCTACCATGTATATGACAAATTCTGTTCTACAATTTGTACATTGTTTACAATCATAGACCTTTGTCGTATGTGCTGACTGAAACACCTTTCTGCACATAGTGAAGCTGCACGCCGTGCAGCTTCTTGTGCCACACCTGTAGTGGCCTTTACAATTTAGCCAACTACTTTGCTTGGCTGGTCTTCTAAGGGCACTAGGAGAGATAATATTCCCAATAGTGACATTTCTTCTAGACGTGAATCTACAGCCCTTATCTATTACTTTATTCAATACATCATCTCCTCGTAAAATAGGGAGATTCTTCTTTATTATGTTACAAATTTCTTTGTATTGACTAGTATAAGATGTTACAAATGTGACTTCTCCCTTGGTATCAGTGTTAGCTCTCTTTGGTTGTAACAATGTTTCTCTTGATACGTGCCCTACTTCTTTATACGCTTTATTTATGGGTCCTTCCGGATAACCCCTTTCTCTCAGTTTCTCCAACAATGCTGCACTTTCCACCTGGTAATCTGATTCACTAGAGCAGTTACGTTTGGCCCTAATAAATTGTCCTTTTGCCACGCCGTAATGCATGTGGCGAGGGTGACAACTCTTTGCATGTATCAGCGAATTTGCTGATATTGGCTTAGTGTACAATTTTGTTGTGACCTTCTTTTTCTCACGGTCACCCATTAGTGTAACATCTAGATAGTCAATTTTAAAGGAGTTAAACACAGATGTAAACTCCAAGCCAACCTTGTTGTCATTAAGGTATGCAACAAATTTGTCACTTTCTGTCATATTGCCTGACCATATGAATAACAAATCGTCTATGTAACGTTTGTATCCTATAATCTGTCCTCTGTATGGGTTCGTATCTGCAAAGACGTGGGATAGCTCCCACCAGCCCATGAAAAGATTTGCATAGGCTGGTGCAAACTTGGCTCCCATGGCCGTCCCACGTCTCTGCAGATAGTACTTACCCCCAAATTCAAAATAATTGTGACTCAGTAAAAACTCTATGGATTGTACAATGTAGTCTTTAAGTACTGTGGTATAATCACTTAGCAAATCCAGCATATATCTCACTGCCACCAAGCCTTCACTATGTGGAATGGCAGAGTATAATCCTACCACATCCACTGTTAACCAGTTATATCCTGGCAACCAGGTAACTTCTTCCACAGTTTTAAGTAAGTGCTTGGTGTCCTTGAGAAACGATGGTAGTTTCCACACCAAAGGTTAGAGCAGTGTTTCTATCCAATTTGATAAGTTTTCAAAAACAGAACCTATTCCTGAGACTATCGGTCTCCCTTTGACATTGATGATGGACTTGTGCACCTTTGGTAGATGGTGAAATATGGGTACCACTGGTTCCTTCACAAAGAGGTACTCAAAGGTGCCCAAGTCCATCACCCCTGCCTCCAGTCCATCATCCAACAGATCTTTAAGTCTGTTTTGGAATATTACTGTGGGGTCAGATTTTAGACTCTGATACACTTCCCTGTCTTCTAGTTGTCTATTGGCCTCCTCTATATAAGCAGACTCATCCATGACAACTATTGTACCTCCCTTGTCCGCATTCTTTATGACCAAACCTTTTCGTTCCTTAGTCTCTTAAGGCCCTGTCTTTCCTTGTATGTAAGGTTCTGCCTATGTCTGTCATTTTTAGTTTTTAATTTAACTAAGTCTTCTTCTACTCTCCTATGGAAACTCTCCAATATCTCTCCCCTAAAATGTGTAGGGTAAAAAGTAGATGGTTTGCTAAATCCTGTGTGCATTGTTTTACTCGTCATATCGGTCTCACTCTCCCTTTCCAATTCACTGAGTGTTAAAAAGTCAACTGCATCACTGATTAGAAAAATATCATTACGTGGTTCCCTCTTCATTGACTTTGTAGTTTGGAAACTCTCTCCAGTGTGTTCATCAAAATAAAATTTCTTAATGGTAAGATCACGTACAAATCTGTTCACATCCATTAGAGTTTCAAAAACGTCAAAGTCAGCTGAAGGCACAAAATTGAGTCCTAATTCTAAAACTCTTAACTCTTCTGTACTTAAGTTAATTTTTGAAAGATTGATAACCCTCATACTCTGTATTTGTTTTGTTTCCCTCTCCTGAGAGGGTACTGATCTCGTTTGATAATGGGTTCTTTTCCTCGTCCTCTTCCTCCTACTGCCCCTCCACCCTGACCTCTGGCCTCTTCCTCCCGAAAAACCTGTGTATCAACAATGGCTATATTGGGAGTTGGTTGTGGGCATGATGCTTGTGTATACCTGTTCCCTTTTCCTCTACCCCCATTTTTCAATATGCCTATTGTTGTGTTCTGGATATTATTCACAGTAGGTGGGTGTTGGGGAACTACATCAGTTCTGAATGGAACTATCGTGGTACTCTCATTAATTGTGTTGGTAGGGCCCTCATCTTCCGATGATCCCCCACTAGTTGCATAGTCCAGAAAGTCCCTTATACCATTATCATCACTAGAGTCTGTTTCAGAGAATGTCACTTGTTTCTTTCCTTGCTCAGTGTTCTGTTTATTCGCTCCCAATGTATTGCCTTTTCTGTTGTTTCTCCTTGGTTTCCTATTTCTCCTTGGCAAGTATGTATTCCACTGGTAAACTTTATTATTTGCATAGTCCTCTGAATCCCTAGTGAACTTACGGTATTTTAATTTGTCTACCTCCTTTCTGAGGTTGTCTATTGTCACCTTCAATATACTGTCCAGTTGTATGTAGTGTTCATGATCAACGAAAGTATTTAAATCTCTTTGTATGTCTTTTATGACTTTCCTTGTTTCCTCCAATTTCTGATTTTTATATTTTATAATTACTTTCATTAGTCTCAATGAACACTCCGTTAGTATGTCATTCCACTCACTAATAAACCAATCCTCACTTACTTGGAAAGAGGGATACTTTCTGATTCTTAGTCCTCTAGGTATTATATTTACATTGATATATTTCTCTAGGGACCTTTTATCCCACCATGTCTGATATTCTTTAGACAATGCTCTTTCCATCATTAAGAATACATCAGATATATCTTTCGTCTGAGCCTCAGGATTAAACGTATCCTTCAATGAAGGTCTATTCCTCTCTATGTCCTCTAGACTAGTAAGGGAATAATAATTACTGCACGTGGTTAATCTGTCATCCATATTTGTGTAAATTACAACTTTTCCTTGGTACTTCCAAATATGTCTGTCCGTTAATATGGTGTTGTGTTTCGCTTCACTTAAGCGTTCTTTGTGTAATTTATACTATCAAAGTCCAACACTACAGGCTCTATTATTGTCAGCACATATATGTCCCCAGTATATATTCAATAGGATAAACTTGATATAATTTTTTAAGAAAAAGCAACAAGAAAGAGGCGCCAATGGTGCAGGTCAATGGAGATTTTTGGTCTAACATACGTATGTGAACACTAGGTACTCACAATATGAGAAGGCACTCAGTTGTGCCGGTGGATACAGGCTGGGTTTTAACAGCAATCCAGCTGGCTGAACTAGGAAGCCGCTCTCTATCAGCATCCAGTAGGAGGAAATCTAAAAAGTATAAGCAGGGATAGAGGCGCCAATGGTGCAGGTAAATGGTGGTACAGATAGCAGTAATAGCCCAGTATACACAGGGTACTCACATTTATGGAAGGCACTCACTTGTACCTATAGAGACGGGCTGGATTTTAGCAGCAATCCAGCTAGCTGGTCCAGGGTGAGCTGGCTGGTTCGTGGGTGTTAGAGTGCAGATACTCTAAAGTAGCATAGCAAGGCAGTACCATATATAACACTGCGAGTGGATTTATATAAAAAATGAATTTATTTAAAATGTATAAAAAAGTTTGCCACTCATAACAGTGTTTAAAGAAATAAATGGTACATCAGGAATACATGCGACGCGTTTCTCAGTTAAAAACTGATAAATAAAATAATAATATATTGATATTGGAAAACAATTCAATCATGAGCTGAGGACATTTTAGTGTAATACTTTGGATACAATGATATAGCTACAGATTGAGTGTTGTAATTATATGACAGTATTAAATATTGGTATTGCACCAATTGTAACCATTAAGGGACAAATACGAATCTGGCCATTGATAAAGTATGGTTGAATTTTTGAATAGAATTATTGTTATAATTGCAAGTATCCAAATTGTTATATTTTGGTTGTGAGATGGTAACTATTAGTGGGTAAATATAACACTTCCAAATAGTTCACATATAAGTGTCATAAATGCATTGTAAATAATGACAATTGCACGCAAATGGATAAACTTTAATATTCCTATGAGTAGATGACACTTGTTGATAAACTAATACATAGATTGGAAGTGGACCCAAAGGCATAGTATTAATCCAAGCAGAATTGTATGTGAGAGGTTATTATACATATATTTGAGAGAAAACGCAACCTTCATTACAAACAATATTACCTCTAACTGTCCGATATAGAAAGGGTTAATAAGCACACTTATTAGCAACCAATGAGGTTGCGAGGGAGCGTATAAAGCTCCATAGGCGACCAATAGATAGTGAGTCTATGAATAAGGCGGACAGCCGAAACATGTCAGACTGGCCTTTAAGTAGTGTTTTTTGATTTTTAATATTACTGCACGTGAGCAACTTTGTTTTAACTTGTCCTAATAAAGAGAACTTTTATCTTAAACAGTACCATTGTTTTGGAATTCATATATATCCGACCTGGAAGAGGGCCGGTGTGTACTGTAAAAGGGCAATCCAGCCCACCCGAGGGGGCTCCGGGTAAGACAGCACAGAATAGACGCCAAGACCGGCTTATCATATAGGAGAGGAGCAACGCTGCCAGCTCGGATGACTCATTCACTGATTGGCCGCAACTAAGCACGTGTATCGTGACGTCAGACGCCGAAGGGAAATCTCTAAACCACGAGAGAGTGGAATATCAGTGATCCCGGAGGGCTTACGAGACGGTGTGACCAGAACGAAGTGTCTATATCGGTCAGAAGAAGAGCAGGTGAGAGTGTAATATATCCCTCATATGCTATATAGAAGCCGTTAGCGGTCGGACATCCCCTATTGTCTTGTCTTGGTTATTAAGAGATGCAATAACACTAAGAATTATATTCTATGCATGTCACTTTATGCTACTTAGCATAGTATGCTGCTATGGAATTTTTTTTTGACAGTGAATATATTGTAGAAGCTTTATTACAGCTTCTTACGGAATCATATGCTGTTATTTATTTTGTTACAGAGTGTTGTATGTAGCCACTAAATAATAGTGCCTCTTAACTGCACGCAGTTATAAACAACTGGGAATAAGCTTTATATCTCATCCGCTATAACACTAATAAGTATAACGACATTAGAACAAACTCAATTTCCAAACCACAATTAACCATAAAGCAGACTAGACCTTCCAAACTTTAAGTAACCCTAATTTCTACATTCCCCTCCATAATTAATCCTATATATGACTGTCACTACAATAATTCAACCTATAAGTGATTATATCTCTCACAACTACCCAATTACACTAAGTTAACCCCTTCCTATGTGATCTCCAAACAGCAAATGAACCCTTCTTTGCACCATTATCACACCCTTACCCTCTACTGAAATAACCCCCTTGCACTAAGCCCTCCCTATACTATACCCATACTCATATCCATCTCAATTCCCCAACTATAACCTCTCAATATCTAATTTTCTTGCCTAACATAAAATAATGCTACATTTAAAGGTAAAAATGTCCACTTACTTTAGTGTTGGTTTGTAGCATCTTCTGTCCTCAGCCTCTTCTGTCTATGCAGATGTAACTCCAACAATTCTATAGTATACAATGTGTTATGTCAAATATGAGTGGTTGCCTGGTTGATATGGTTCAAGGGTGAAACTCATGTAGTGAGTTGTTGATGAAGGGAACGCCATGGGTCTGGGACAGCGATTGCAATTTTGAGGAAAATAAAAAATAAGGTAACAGGTGCTGGTGAGACTAGTGAGACAGATGACAGATGTATCTGGCCAGCAACGTGGGAAGTCTGGTGATTGATGAGTTCTGAGTTGCGGTACCTATCTGGGAGAATCTGTTGTCACAATAGATCCAGTGAGCAGTTGATGACTCAATTATACTGGGAAATCAAGGTATATGTGAACTGTCATATTCATTTAATTCTGTGTGAATTTGAGTAATAATACTCCTTGCTCTGGAAGGGCTATTTGGAGTGATACTATGAGGCCAAATTATCAAATGTCTGTCGGACCTGATCCGACAGTGCGGATCAGGTCCGACAGACATCGCCAAATGCGGAGAGCAATATGCTCTCCATATTCAGCATTGCACCAGCAGCTCACAAGAGCTGCTGGTGCAACGCCGCCCCCTGCAGACTTGCGGCCAATGGGCCGCCAGCAGGGAGGTGTCAATCAACCCGATCGTACTTGATAGGGTTGAATTCCGGCAATTCCTGTCAGCCTCATCAGAGCAGGTGGACAGGGTTATGGAGCAGCGGTCTTTAGGCCGCTGCTTCATAACTGCTGTTTCTGGCGAGTCTGAAGACTAGCCAGAAACACAGGCCCTCAAGCTCCATTTGGAGCTTGATAAATGGGCTTCTATTTCTCTATTTGTACTTCATTATAAGTGATATTGAAGGCACAGCATGAGCACATCATTTGTGGACACACTTTCTAATATCAGTGACCCTGTTGCCACTATGGGAGATATTTACTATTTAAAGGAGTAGCATCATTCTTAGTTTAAATACCTGTGCCAGCATAATGATCTAATGTTGTTGCCAATAAGAGAAACCTTTTTCAGACATACATCTTTTCCGAAGCAGAATAGTTGGATGAACTCTGAGTTTTATTTATTTGGTATAGTGCATTTCACATTTGTTTTGTGATCTTAAAGGGACAGTATACACCAAATTGTATATAACTGCATGTAATAGGTGCTACTATAAAGAAGAATATGCACATTTACTGATATAAAAATCCAGTATAAAACCTTTTACAAACTTACTTAGAAGCTCCCAATTTAGCATTATTGATGAGGTTAGGTTGGGGAACCCGGTGAAATGGGCTGAGAAAGCAAGAAGAGCAGATTCTCCCTCTTCCCTGCATATGGAAAGACACATTAGACAAACATGAGCAAGCAGGAATCTGTAGACATCAGTATACATCTAGAACTTTGGGGCTTGATTAGAAGTCTGAAAATCAGCACAATGTTATTTAAAAATAAGCAAAAGTATACATTTTTACAAAAACACCCCCAGATATGTTATATAAATGAATTATCTACAAAACATCTATGCAGAGAAAATACTAATGTACAATGCCAATTTAAGCACTTAGATCATTGGGAATAGTGCAATATGGACTTCTTATGGTGATTTATAATATATGTCTGGACATATGAGTCTATGAATATGCTAGATTGATTTGATATTCTAACTCCCTCTTTATCTCCTTTTAGTATTAGCATACCTCCCTTTTCAGATCAAAGATATACTCTCATATACCATTACCTCTACTGATAACTGTTTCAGTACTGGTTTGGCTATCTGCTATATGTGGATGGGTGTCTTTCGGTAAGTATGTTTTTTATTACTTAAGATATCTCAGCTATGGTTTGGCACTTATATAAAGTTCTAAATATATGTATTGTACTTATATTTGCCATGAGTCAGGTTCATGTATTTCCTTGTGCAGACTGTCCGTTTCATATTTAGGGAAAAAAATATTAAGAAATATTTTTCTTACCTGGGCTTTAGTCTTTTTTTCAAATTGACTACATTTTTTCTTGAAAATTGCGGGCAGTACTAGGCCCGCGGGTTCGCCAAATGCTAGACTTTATTGCTTCATTTTTGTTGTGAGAATTTTTTGGCACGAAAAGTACGTCCGTTGACGCAAGTTCGTCATTTCCGGCATCGTAGTTGACCCAGAAGCCTTACACACGATTGCGTCGTTAGTGACGCAGGTGTGTCATTTCCGGATAGTGGTGCCAAAAAATTTTCAGTTACGTTGTGCATCATACTTGGCGCCAAATTTTTCATTAATTTACTACCCCATTGCTGTTTGCCTCTTGCCTTTTTCTATGTCAGAGGGCTATGCTATTTGCATTTTTCCCATTCCTGAAACTGTCATATAAGGAAATTGTTAATTTTGCTTTATATGTTGTTTTTTCTTTTACATTTTGCAAGATGTCTCAATCTGATCCTGACTCAGAAGTATCTGTTGGAACTTTGCTGCCTGACATCGGTTTTACCAAAGCTAAGTGCATTTGTTGTAAGATTGTGGAAATTATATCTCTGAATGTCATTTGTAATAGTTGTCATGATAAACTTTTACATGCAGATAATGTGTCCATCAGTAATAGTACATTGCCAGTTGCAGTTCCTTCAACTTCTAATGTACATGATATACCTATGAATTTTAAAGAATTTATTACTGATTCTATTCAGAAGGCTTTGTCTGCATTTCCACCTTCTAATAAACGTAAAAGGTCTTTAAAAATTTCTCACTCAGTTGATGAAATTTCAAATGACTGACAACATAATGATTTATCCTCCTCTGATGAGGCTCTATCTGATACAGAAGATCCTTCCTCAGCTATTGACACTGACAAATCTATTTATTTATTTAAAATGAAGTATATTAAATCTTTATTAAAAGAAGTGTTAATTACTTTGGATATTGAGGAAGCCAGTCCTCTTGACGTTAAGTCTAGTAAATGTTTAAATGCTGTTTTTAAACCTCCTGTGGTTTATCCAGAGGATTTTCCTATTCCTGATGCTATTTCTGATATGATTTCTAAGGAATGGAATAAGCCAGGTACTTCTTTTATTCCTTCTTCAAGGTTTAAAAAATTGTATCCTTTACCAGCAATTTCTATACGGCTAGATTTGGAGTTTTGTCGGTAACGACCCGAAAAGCTAACGCCGGCTTTTTTCTGGCCGCACCATAAAAATAACTCTGGTATTGAGAGTCCACATAAAGGCTGCGTTAGGCTCCAAAAAAGGAGCGTAGAGCATATTTAACGCAGCTTCAACTCTCGATACCAGAGTTGCTTACGCAAGTGGCCAGCCTCAAAAACGTGCTCGTGCACGATTCCCCCATAGGAAACAATGGGGCTGTTTGAGCTCAAAAAAAAAACTAACACCTGCAAAAAAGCCGCGTTCAGCTCCTAACGCAGTCCCATTGTTTGCTATGCGGAAACACTTCCTACGTCTGCACCTAACACTCTAACATGTACCCCAAGTCTAAACACCCCTAACCTTACACTTATTAACCCCTAATCTGCCGTCCCCGCTATCGCTGACCCCTGCATATTATTATTAACCCCTAATCTGCCGCTCCGTAAACCGCCGCTACTTACATTATCCCTATGTACCCCTAATCTGCTGCCCTAACATTGCCGACCCCTATATTATATTTATTAACCCCTAATCTGCCCCCCACAACGTCGCCTCCACCTGCCTACACTTATTAACCCCTAATCTGCCGAGCGGACCTGAGCGCTACTATAATAAAGTTATTAACCCCTAATCCGCCTCACTAACCCTATAATAAATAGTATTAAACCCTAATCTGCCCTCCCTAACATCGCCGACACCTAACTTCAATTATTAACCCCTAATCTGCCGACTGGAGCTCACCGCTATTCTAATAAATGTATTAACCCCTAAAACTAAGTCTAACCCTAACACTAACACCCCCCTAAGTTAAATATAATTTACATCTAACGAAATTAATTATCTCTTATTAAATAAATTATTCCTATTTAAAGCTAAATACTTACCTGTAAAATAAATCCTAATATAGCTACAATATAAATTATAATTACATTGTAGCTATTTTAGGATTAATATTTATTTTACAGGCAACTTTGTAATTATTTTAACCATGTACAATAGCTATTAAATAGTTAAGAACTATTTAATACTTACCTAGTTAAAATAATTACAAAATTACCTGTAAAATAAATCCTAACCTAAGTTAGAATTAAACCTAACACTATACTATCATTAAATTAATTAAATAAAATACCTACAATTACCTACAATTAAACCTAACACTACACTATCAATAAATAAATTAAATACAATTCCTACAAATAACTACAATGAAATAAACTAACTAAAGTACAAAAAATATAAAAGAACTAAGTTACAAAAAATAAAAAAATATTTACAAACATAAGAAAAATATTACAACAATTTTAAACTAATTACACCTACTCTAAGCCCCCTAATAAAATAACAAAGACCCCCAAAATAAAAAATGCCCTACCCTATTCTAAATTACTAAAGTTCAAAGCTCTTTTACCTTACCAGCCCTGAACAGGGCCCTTTGCGGGGCATGCCCCAAGAAGTTCAGCTCTTTTGCCTGTAAAAAAAAACATACAATAACCCCCCCCCCCCCAACATTACAACCCACCACCCACATACCCCTAATCTAACCCAAACCCCCCTTAAATAAACCTAACACTAAGCCCCTGAAGATCATCCTACCTTGTCTTCACCTCACCAGGTATTACCGATCCGTCCTGGCTCCAAAATCTTCATCCAACCCAAGCGGGGGCTGGCGATCCATCATCCGGTGGCTGAAGAGGTCCAGAAGAGGCTCCAAAGTCTTCATCCTATCTGGGAAGAAGAGGCGATCCGGACCGGCAACCATCTTGATCGAAGCGGCATCTTCTATCTTCATCCGATGATGACCGGCTCCATCCTGAAGACCTCCACCGCGGACCCATCTTCTTCCGGGGACGTCCAACTGAAGAATGACGGTTCCTTTAAGGGACGTCATCCAAGATGGCGTCCCTCAAATTCCGATTGGCTGATAGGATTCTATCAGCCAATCGGAATTAAGGTAGGAATATTCTGATTCTATTGGCTGTTATATATTCGCATTCTATTGGCTGTTCCGATCAGCCAATAGAATGCAAGCTCAATCTGATTGGCTGATTGGATCAGCCAATCGGATTGAACTTGATTCTGATTGGCTGATTCCATCAGCCAATAAGAATATTCCTACCTTAATTCCGATTGGATCGGAATTCGAGGGATGCCATCTTGGATGACGTCCCTTAAAGGAACCGTCATTCTTCAGTTGGACGTCACCGGAAGAAGATGGGTCCGCGGTGGAGGTCTTCAGGATGGAGCCAGTCGTCATCGGATGAAGATAGAAGATGCCGATTGGATCAAGATGGTTGCCGGTCAGGATCGCCTCTTCTTCCCGGATAGGATGAAGACTTTGGAGCCTCTTCTGGACCTCTTCAGCCACCGGATGATGGATCGCCAGCCCCCGCTTGGGTTGGATGAAGATTTTGGAGCCAGGACGGATGGGTGATACCTGGTGAGGTGAAGACAAGGTAGGATGATCTTCAGGGGCTTAGTGTTAGGTTTATTTAAGGGGGGTTTGGGTTAGATTAGGGGTATGTGGGTGGTGGGTTGTAATGTTGGGGGGGGGTATTGTATGTTTTTTTTTACAGGCAAAAGAGCTGAACTTCTTGGGGCATGCCCCGCAAAGGGCCCTGTTCAGGGCTGGTAAGGTAAAAGAGCTTTGAACTTTAGTAATATAGAATAGGGTAGGGCATTTTTTATTTTGGGGGTCTTTGTTATTTTATTAGGGGGCTTAGAGTAGGTGTAATTAGTTTAAAAATGTTGTAATATTTTTCTTATGTTTGTAAATATTTTTTTATTTTTTGTAACTTAGTTCTTTTTTATTTTTTGTACTTTAGTTAGTTTATTTCATTGTAGTTATTTGTAGATATTGTATTTAATTAATGTATTGATAGTGTAGTGTTAGGTTTAATTGTAGGTAATTATAGGTATTTTATTTAATTAATTTAATGATAGTATAGTGTTAGGTTTAATTCTAACTTAGGTTAGGATTTATTTTACAGGTAAATTTGTAATTATTTTAACTAGGTAGCTATTAAATAGTTCTTAACTATTTAATAGCTATTGTACCTGGTTAAAATAATTACAGTTGCCTGTAAAATAAATATTAATCCTAAAATAGCTACAATGCAATTATAATTTATATTGTAGCTATATTAGGATTTATTTTACAGTTAAGTATTTAGTTTTAAATAGGAATAATTTATTTAATAAGAGTTAATTTATTTTGTTAGATTAAAATTATATTTAATTTAGGGGGGTGTTAGTGTTAGGGTTAGACTTAGCTTTAGGGGTTAATACATTTATTAGAATAGCGGTGAGATTAGGGGTTAATAATTGAAGTTAGGTGTCGGCGATGTTAGGGAGGGCAGATTAGGGGTTAATACTATTTATTATAGGGTTAGTGAGGCGGATTAGGGGTTAATAACTTTATTATAGTAGCGGTGCGGTCCGCTCAGCAGATTAGGGGTTAATAAGTGTAGGCAGGTGGAGGCGACGTTGAGGGGGGCAGATTAGGGGTTAATAAATATAATATAGGGGTCGGCGGCGTTAGGGGCAACAGATTAGGGGTACATAGCTATAATGTAGGTGGCGGCGCTTTGCGGTCGGCAGATTAGGGGTTAATTATTGTAGGTAGCTGGCGGCGACATTGTGGGGGGCAGATTAGGGGTTAATAAATATAATACAGGGGTCGGCGGTGTTAGGGGCAGTAGATTAGGGGTACATAAGTATAACGTAGGTGGCGGTCGGCAGATTAGGGGTTAAAAAAATTAAATTGAGTGGCGGCGATGTGGGGGGGCCTCGGTTTAGGGGTACATAGGTAGTTTATGGGTGTTAGTGTACTTTAGAGCACAGTAGTTAAGAGCTTTATGAACCGGCGTTAGCCCAAAAAGCTCTTAACTACTGACTTTTTTCTGCGGCTGGAGTTTTGTCATTAGATTTCTAACGCTCACTTCAGACACGACTCTAAATACTGGAGTTAGAAAGATCCCATTGAAAAGATAGGATACGCAATTGACGTAAGGGGATCTGCGGTATGGAAAAGTCGCGGCTGAAAAGTGAGCGTTAGACCCTTTTTTGAGTGACTCCAAATACCGGAGTTAGCCTAAAATCAGCGTTAGGCGCCTCTAACGCTGGTTTTCATGGCTAACGCCAAACTCCAAATCTAGGCCATAAAGTTTTGGGGAAAAGTCCCCAAAGTTGATGGGGCTATTTCTACTCTTGCTAAACGTACCACTATTCCTATGGAAGATAGCACTTCCTTTAAGGATCCTTTAGATAGGAAGCTTGAATCTTATCTAAGGAAAGTCTATTTATATTCAGGTCATCTTCTCAGAACTGCAATTTCTTTGGCTGATGTTGCAGCTGCATCAACTTTTTGGTTGGAAAATTTAGCACAACAAGAATTGGATTCTGACATATCTAGCACGTTGAAATAAGAAACAAAAATCTAATCCTTTCCCTAAGGAATCTGATTCCAATTGGAAGCCTTCTCAAATTGGAATAAATCCAAGCCATTTAAGAAACCAAAGTCAGCCCCTAAGTCTGCATGAAGGTGCGGCTCTCATTCCAGCTCAGCTGGTAGGGGGCAGATAAAGGTTTTTCAAAGATATTTGGATAAATTCTGTCCATAATCAATGGATTCAGAGCATTGTCTCTCAAGGGTATTGAATAGGATTCAGAGTAAGACCTCCTGTGAGAAGATGTTTTCTCTCACGCATCCCAACAAATCCAGTAAAAGCTCAGACTTTCCTGAAGTGTGTTTCAGACCTGGAGTGTTCAGGGGTAATCATGCCGGTTCCTTTTCAGGAACAAGGTCTGTGGTTTTATTCAAATCTATTCATTGTCCCAAAGAAGGATAATTCATTCAGACCAGTTCTGGATCTGAAAATTTTGAATTGTTATGTAAGAGTACCAACTTTCAAGATGGTGACTATAAGGACTATTCTGCCTTTTGTTCAGCGAGGACATTATATGTCCACAATAGACTTGCAGGATGCATACCTTCATATTCCGATTCATCCAGAACATTATCAGTTCCTTAGATTCTCTTTTCAAGACAAGCATTACCAATTTGTTGCTCTTCCATTTGGCCTAGCAACAGCTCCAATGATCTTTTCAAAGGTTCTAGGTGCCCTACTCTCTGTAATCAGAGAACAGGGTATTGCAGTGTTTCTTTATTTGGACGATATCTTGGTACTAGCTCAGTCTTTATGTTCTGCAGAATCTCACATGAATCAACTAGTGTTGTTTCTTCGAAAACATGGTTGGAGGATCAATTTACCAAAAAGTTTCTTGATTCCTCAGACAAGGGTCACCTTTTTAGGTTTCCAGATAGATTCAGTGTCCATGACTCTGTCTCTAACAGACAAGAGACGTTTGAAATTGGTTGCAGCATGTCGGCACCTTCAGTCTCAGTCATTCCCTTCAGTGGCTATGTGCATGGAAGTTTTAGGCCTCATGACTGCAGCATGAGACACGATTTCTTTTGCTCGTTTTCACATGAGACCTCTCCAGCTTTGTATGCTGAATCAATGGTGCAGGGATTATACAAAGATATCACAATTAATATCCTTAAATCCCAATGTTCGACACTCTCTGAATTGGTGGTTAAATCACCAGCGTTTAGTTCAAGGGGCTTCTTTTGATTGGCCAACCTGGACTGTGATAACTACAGATGCAAGTCTTTCAGGTTTGGGAGCTGTTTGGGGATCTCTGACAGCACAAGGGGTTTGGAAATCTCAAGAGGCGAGATTACCAATCAATATTTTAGAACTCCGTGCAATTCTCATAGCTCTTCAGTTTTGGCCTCTGTTGAAGAGAGAACCGTTCATTTGCTTTCAGACAGCCAATATCACAACTGTGGCATATGTCAATCATCAGGGTGGGACTCACAGTTCCCAAGCCATGAAAGAAGTATCTCGGATACATGCTTGGGCGGAATCCAGCTCCTGTCTAATCTTTGCGGTGCATATCCCAGGTGTAGACAATTGGGAGGCAGATTATCTCAGCCGTCAGACTTTACATCCGGGGGAGTGGTCTCTCCATCCAGATGTGTTTTCTCAGATTGTTCAGATGTGGGGTTTTCCAGAGATAGATCTGATGGCCTCTCACCAAAACAAGAAACTTCCCAGATACCTGTCCAGGTCCAGGGCAGTGGATGCTTTGACACTTCCATGGTGTTATCAACCTGCTTATATCTTTCCGCCTCTAGTTCTTCTTCCAAGAGTGATCTCCAAAATCATCATGGAACAATTGTTTGTGTTGCTGGTGGCTCCAGCATGGCCACACAGGTTTTGGTATGTGGATCTTGTTCGGATGTCCAGTTGCCAACCTTGGCCACTTCCGTTAAGGCCTGACCTACTGTCTCAAGGTTCATTTTTCCATCAGGATCTCAAATCATTAAATTTGAATGTATGGAAATTGAACGCTTAGTGCTAAGTCATAGAGGTTTCTCCGACTCAGTAATTAATACTATGTTACAAGCTCGTAAATCTATCTCTAGAAAGATTTATTATCGAGTTTGGAAGACTTACATTTCATGGTGTTCTTCTCATAAATTCTCTTGGCATTCTTTTAAAATTCCTAGAATCTTACAGTTTTTTCAGGATGGTTTGGATAAAGGTTTGTCTTTAAGTAGTTCCTTGAAGGGACACATCTCTGCTCTTTCTGTTTTATTTCACAGAAAGATTTCTAAACTTCCTGATATTCACAATTTTGTACAGGCTTTAGTTCGTATTAAGCCTGTCTTTAAATCAATTTCTCCTCCTTGGAGTCTAAATTTGGTTTTGAAGGCGTTACAGGCTCCTCCATTTGAGCCTATGCATTCTTTGGACAATAAACTACTTTCTTGGAAAGTGTTGTTCCTTTTGGCTATCTCTTCTGCTAGAAGAGTTTCTGAGCTTTGTGCTCTTTCTTGTGAATCTCCTTTTCTGATTTTTCATCAGGATAAGGCAGTTTTGCAGATTTCATTTCAATTTTTACCTAAGGTTGTGAATTCTAACAACATTAGTAGAGAAATTGTTGTCCCTTCCTTGTGTCCTAATCCTAAGAATTCTTTGGAAAGATCCTTACATTCTTTGGATGTGGTAAGAGCTTTGAAGTATTATGTTGAAACTAATAAAGATTTCAGGAAGATTTCTAGTCTATTTGTTATATTTTCGGGTCCTAGGAAAGGTCAGAAGGCTTCTGCTATTTCCTTGGCATCTTGGTTAAAGCTTTTGATTCATTCAGCTTATTTGGAGTTGGGTAAGGCCTCAGAGAATTACAGCTCATTCTACTAGATCAGTCTCCACTTCGTGGGCTTTTAAGAATGAAGCTTCAGTTTATCAGATTTGCAAAGCAGCAACTTGGTCCTCTTTGCATACATTTACTAAATTCTACCGTTTTGATGTATTTGCTTCTTCAGAAGCAGTTTTTGGTAGAAAAGTTCTTCAGGCAGCTGTTTTAGTTTGATTCTTCTGCTGATGTTTTAAGTTTTTCTTGTCATTAAAAGAATAAACTTATAATTTGGGTTGTGGATTATTTTTTCAGGGGAAATGGCTGTTTTTTATTTTATCCCTTCCTCTCTAGTGACTCTTGCATCAATAGCTCATGGACTCTTGTCAATTACATGAAAGAAAACATAATTTATGTAAGAACTTACCTGATAAATTAATTTCTTTCATATTGGCAAGAGTCCATGAGGCCCACCCTTTTTATGGTGTTTATGATTTTTTCTATAAAGCACAATTATTTCCAAATTCCTTTGTTGATGCTTTTTACTCCTTTCTTTATCACCCCACTACTTGGCTATTCATTAAACTGAATTGTGGGTGTGGTGAGGGGTGTATTTGTAGGCATTTTGAGGTTTGGGAAACTTTGCCCCTCCTGGTAGGATTGTATATCCCATACGTCACTAGCTCATGGACTCTTGCCAATATGAAAGAAATTAATTTATCAGGTACGTTCTTACATAAATTATGTTTTTTCTTTCAATATGCTTCTTTGTTCTTAGGAAGTACTGAATATCTCTTTGGGGGAATTTTTTTTAATTTTTTTTATTGAGTTTTTTGTACATTATAATATTCAATATAAGACCCTTTGCATTAGAAATAAATTTACAGGTTGTTTTCAGGCTAAGAGAATACAAAATGTGGTTATCAAAACAATGCCTCATTTAAGAGTTAACAGTATGAAAGTATTAACTAGAACACTAATTGAATGCATTGGAACACGCTTAGTAACAACAAATAATCAAATGTCAACAATAGATTCTGACAAACATAAATGAAACCTAATTTTTCTGAAGAATAATAGCATAGAGGTAACTACTACTCTGGCCTCTCTTGGACCAGCTGACTCAGTAATATGATGGCCTTTGGTAGTTACGCGAAGGCCACTCTTGGGCCATTTGATTAACATATGACAATAAATACAGATACCTTTGGACTTTGAGACAACAAAGTTATTGCGGGACATGGCAAAAGGTAAATTGATATAGTACAGGAAATTTAAACTCTGGTATTTATCTTAGCAAACAAATGATGAAAGACTAGTCTTAGTTAATAAGCTGATAGGTTGCAAGGGTTATTCTTAGACCTTAAGATAATGTATAGCCTGAGTTTGATTTATTCATGGGAGAGTATAGAAACCCAATTGAGTTCTTTTATTCATAGGAACATATAGAAACCCAGACAAGTTCAATGTGTGTGTAAACAAGCTCCTATAACTAAGAGGAGAGGTACAAAGGACTAGCCCCATCTAGGGGTAAATTAATAGATCTTCTGCAGCCAGATAATTAAATACCAGTAGATAGCAGATAAAGTTCTGACATTTGTGTGCATATTAATATCTATAATACAATACAGTACAATTGTATATAGACGTAACCTAAGTGACCTAAGTGAGCTTGACTGTGATTTATATTAATCACATAGCAAGCTGTCTCGACAGCAGACAGCACATTAACTACCTGAGATATACTGGCACAGTTCAACAGAATACAATCTAGTTCTGAAAAGAGGTTACAATTGTTAGGGATCCAGCTGGGGTATCAATATACTTCTAGTAAATGTGACTTTATATAAGGGAACATGTATAAATCTGAAGCAGAATAACTTTTAAATGGCATAGCTCTGCATCTCTTGCTTGGGGATAGTTGGTTGTGCCAAAAGGAATATCTCCATAGATGTTGGGCCATGCTATAGATATATAACTACGAAGGTAGTTCTATTGGGAGTGCATACTAAACAATGACATTTCCACTGACACTATCATTAGTGGGAAGAGTTTGGTATGTAATATAACATAGAAAAGGCTTGTATAAACCCTATGTTCCTGGAGTTGATTTGACTTGCCGGTGAGTCTTCTCCTCCCATGACAATATGTGCATGCCACTAAACCTATCATAGGGAATCAGAAGATATGGTTTGTGGTAATAGATAATAAAGGTTGTAGGTAACCATAACATTATAAAACAAAGCAACTTAGAACATCTCTTTTGTGCAAAACATGAATAACTTAGTGCTAGAAATTTATATGAAGACAAGTGGTGAAAAAAGTATTGTTGCTAGTACATAGATAGTATTTTTTTTTGTGGATATGTCCCTGAAGAGTTTACATCTCAAATGAGCATAATAATGTCCTAGAAGTCAGCAACATTCAATGTGAGATAAAATGTCCAGCTTCATAAACTGACTAAGTACAGATTAGACTTACGGATGTCCTTTGGGGAAATATTATGTACTTAGCCTACCCCAACATTTGACTTATCTAGAGGAAAATAAATATAGATCACCTTCAATCCCAAAAGCCTTATACGTGCAGAGAAGGGTTTATACTGCGATTCTTTCTCTTTCTGTGATGTCAAGACCAAAATGGTAAGATGTGTTTGTAAGGAGCCCTGTCCCACACGAGCGTTATGTCCGACATCACGAGTGAGGTTTCGAGAGACAGCTGTGCATGGCATCAGCATTACAGGTCGCAAAGACGAGGATCGTTGAAGAGCTGTGGGTGAAGTCAGACACCCTTCACAGATTGTCAGCCAGCCTTTGCTCTGTGGGTTTGCAAGGGTAATTACAGGTAGGGCCATCTTGCTGCTCATAATTTCAGGTACTTTTAGAAAGCCACGCTGTGCTGCACCATCAGAGTTTAGTGCAAGGTCCTTGCTAGTGCCGAATAGCTCTGGAGATGGATTTACATCACAAATCTTCACTTTATTAGAAATGTCGGGTAAACGCTCCGTTGCAATCCCACCTTGGGGTATGATTTGCTCCCAGTCAGCACCAGGCTCTCGTTCATGTGCTAGGACTCCGATAGGTAAGTAATTATCTTTTTAGTGTTTCGTCATTGTGGGCAGATAGCTATTTTGGTTATCCTTTATCTGCTCATTCATTCTCGTTGTTTGAATGGTGCATCTAGGTCTTGGAGTTAGGAGTAGGCTGCGTAGCTCAAGTTCTAAACCTTTGTAGTAGTCCTCTATTAACTTAGTCATCTTGGTTTCCCACTTGTCCAGAGCCTCCATATTTAAAGCAGAGTTTAAACGGCTCAGCAGTGTGAACTCTTTAACAGGCTTGATGGTTCCCTCTTTAGCTTGAGGAAGATGGTCTCAAATATGGTAGTTCTAAACTACTTTGTAACCCAGAATCTGGGGGGGGATTTATGCGGAAGCCTCAGACACGCGGCAGACTGAATGTAGAGTTATATCTCTGGAGATTAGGCAAATGCAGGTCCACGTGGCTTTCTGAAGAACATAGGTCAGAAAACAACACCAGAGTCTTGCTGATATTGAGTTATAGATATCTTCCCTGGAATAGGTACAATTAACTGGATTATTAGAATACAACACAGAATAAAAGAACTTTAGAATCAAGAGCTTCACTGAGACACATCCTGCCACTTCAGAAGCTGGCTCTGCCCCCTCTTTATTGGAATTTTACCTACAAATACAGTGGCACATCTGAATAGAAAAGTAATTTCAAGAATCGTAAATATTTTAGGCCAGATTAAAAGTTGAGTGTTAAATGAAAATGTCTGATTGCAATTGGGCCATCGTAGAAAAGAGCTCATCTGCGCTGTTAACATCCAGATAATTTTCAAATTGTGAGCAAGTGCTAATTGTAAGAACAACTGTCTGTAGAAAAAATCAAAGTTATTAAATGTCTGCAAGGTTTAAACTGCTAAATATAAACTCTGTGATTATGTAAAGTTAACATTTAATTTACAATAAAGGGCCAGATTATAAGTGGAGCAGCATTAGTTAAAAGTAAA